>NW_026644721.1:0-156374 GCF_030020395.1 Manis pentadactyla
TTCACACACCTACACACAGAAGCACCCACATTATCACACACATTTGCACACACACAATTACGCACCTACACATAGACACACACACATAAAGGCACACACACAATCACACACACTCACACACAATCGCACACTTATATACACACTCCACACAATCACTCCACACACACAACTAGAATTTCACAAAGAAAACACACTCACACCCACACACACTCACAGACACATTCCCACTCACACACTCACACACTGCTGCACTCACACATCTACACACACAGAGACACCAACACACATGCTCAGAATGTCCTCAAACACACACTCTCACACACCTGCCACAAGCTCTCGCTCACCTACTCACACACCAACACACACAGATTCACTTGCACTCACCACACACACTCACACAAATGTCACACACACACTCACACATCTACACACAGAAACACCCACATATTCAGACTGTCAGGCACAAACATGCACACACACACAGTCCACCCACTCATATACACATTCACTCACTCACTCCCACTACACACACCTGCACTCTCACAAACACCCTAACACACTCTCACCGTTACTCACAGACAACACACACACTCAGACAGAAATGCACTCCCACATAGACTCACACAAATGTCACACACAGACCTAAACAAAAACACACTCACACACACACAAACACAATGACACATCTCATATACATACACACTCATTACCAATCACACTGACACTCTCACCAACTCACACACACACACACACCAGACACCATGAGCACTCACGCGGCATTGACACAGTGCCATAAACAGTCACACACCTACACACATGTAGACACACCCACAAACACACAGACACACAGACTCACACTCATTCACACACACAATCACCCGGTCACACACACTCACTCACCTACTCACACAAACACTTACAGACACACACGCACTCACCCTTAAACACTGTCAAACACACTCGCACACCTACACACACAAACAAACAACATAGAAACACAGGCTCACATGCAATCACAAACACACTCACAAATACTGACACACTCACACCTGCACACACAGACACACTCACACCCACTCACAGACATAAACACTCACACACAATCACACACTCGTATACACACACTCTCCCACTAACACTCCTACACACACAAAAAAAAAACGCATCATCAAACACACACACACTCACATACAGAAATCACACAGGCACTCAGACACTCCTACACTCACACACACTGTCACACACACTCACAAACACACGCAATCACACAGATTTTCGGCACAAACACACACCATACACACACAGACTCACTCACACACATTCTCACACACAATCACACACACACACAATCACCAATCGTATACACATTCACACACACTCACTCCACTCACACAACTACACACACACATTCTCACAGAGTCACATGCACTCACACCCACACTAAAACAGACACACACACCTGCCACACAGACGCTCAGAAACTCACCCACAAACACAATCACACACAACACACTCGTGCACACACTCCCACTCTCACTCCCACTCACACTTACACACACACACACTCACACACACACATATATTAACCACAAAGGCCCTCAAAAAGAAACACCTACACCCAAACGCTCACACACACTCTCACACACCCACACAAAATCACGAAGACTGAGACACTGTTTCACACATTCACACACATACACACAGACACCTTCACTCACATTCTCACACACAATCACAAAAACTCAGACACAATCACACACCGTATACACACTCACACACACACAAACACTCACACAACTTCACTCTCACAAACACACTCACACATTCACACACCTACACACAGAAGCACCCACATTCTCACACACAATTACGCACCTACACATAGACACACACACATATAGTCACACACACATACACACAATCACACACACTCACACACAAACGCACACTTATATACACACACACAATCACTCCCACACACACAACTAGAATTTCAAAAAAAGCACACTCACACCCACACACACTCACAGACACATTCCCACTCACACACTCACACACTGCTGCACTCACACATCTACACACACAGAGAAACCAACACACAATCTCAGAATGTCACAAACACACACACTCACACACTGTCACAAGCTCTCGCACACCTTTTCACACACCAACACACACAGATTCATATGCTCTCACACACACTCACACATTGTCACACACACACTCACACAATATCACACACTCACTCACACACCTACACACAGAAACACCCACATATTCAGACTGTCAGGCACACACATGCACACACACAGTCACCCACTCATATACGCATTCACTCACTCACTCCCACTCACACACCTGCACTCTCACAAACACCCTAACACACTCTCACACTTACACACAGACACACACACACTCAGACAGAAATGCACTCCCACATAGACACACAATGTCACACACACACCTAAACAAAAACACACTCACACACACACACAAACACAATGACACACTCATATACACACTCACACACTCATTCCCAATCACACCTACACACTCACAAACTCACACACACACAGACACATGAGCACTCACGCACATTGACACAGTGCCATAAAGAGTCACACACCTACACACATATAGACACACATCACAAACACACAGACACACAGACTCACACGCACTCACACACACAATCACACTGTCACACACACTCACACACCTACTCACACAAACACTTACAGACACACACGCACTAACACTCACTCAAACACTGTCAAACACACTCGCACACCTACACACACAAACAAAACAACACACAAACACAGGCTCACATGCAATCACACACACACTCACAAATAGTCACACACTCTCACCTGCACTCACAGACACACTCACACCCACTCACAGACAAAATCACTCACACACAATCACACACTCGTATACACACTCTCTCCCTCTAACACACCTACTCACACACTAACAAACGCATCATCAAACACACACACACTCACATACAGAAATCACACAGGCACTCAGACACTCCTACACTCACACACACTGTCACACACACTCACAAACACACGCAATCACACAGATTTCGGCACAAACACACACCTACACACACAGACTCACTCACACACATTCTCACACACAATCACACACACACAATCACCCATTCGTATACACATTCACACACTCACTCCCACTCACACAACTACACACACACACTCTCACAGAGTCACATGCACTCACACCCACACTAAAACCGTCAGACACACACACCTGCACACAAAGACGCTCAGAAACAAACCCACAAACACAATCACACACAATAACACACTCGTACACACACTCCCACTCTCACTCCCACTCACACTTACACACACACACACTCACACACACACATATATTAACCACAAAGGCCCTCAAAAAGAAACACCTACACTCAAACGCTCACACACACTCTCACACACCCACACAAAATCACGAAGACTGAGACACTGTTTCACACACTCACACACATACACACAGACACATTCACTCACATTCTCACACACAATCACAAAAACTCAGACACAATCACACACCCGTATACACACTCACACACACACAAACACTCACACAACTACACTCTCACAAACACTCACACATTCACACACCTACACACAGAAGCACCCACATTATCACACACATTTGCACACACACAATTACGCACCTACACATAGACACACACACATATAGGCACACACACAATCACACACACTCACACACAATCGCACACTTATATACACACTCACACAATCACTCCCACACACACAACTAGAATTTCACAAAGAAACACACTCACACCCACACACACTCACAGACACATTCCCACTCACACACTCACACACTGCTGCACTCACACATCTACACACACAGAGACACCAACACACATGCTCAGAATGTCTCAAACACACACTCTCACACACTGCCACAAGCTCTCGCTCACCTACTCACACACCAACACACACAGATTCACTTGCACTCACACACACACTCACACAATGTCACACACACACTCACACATCTACACACAGAAACACCCACATATTCAGACTGTCAGGCACAAACATGCACACACACACAGTCACCCACTCATATACACATTCACTCACTCACTCCCACTCACACACCTGCACTCTCACAAACACCCTAACACACTCTCACCGTTACTCACAGACACACACACACTCAGACAGAAATGCACTCCCACATAGACTCACACAATGTCACACACAGACCTAAACAAAAACACACTCACACACACACAAACACAATGACACACTCATATACATACACACTCATTACCAATCACACTGACACTCTCACCAACTCACACACACACACACAGACACATGAGCACTCACGCGCATTGACACAGTGCCATAAACAGTCACACACCTACACACATGTAGACACACCCACAAACACACAGACACACAGACTCACACTCATTCACACACACAATCACCCGGTCACACACACTCACTCACCTACTCACACAAACACTTAAAGACACACACGCACTCACCCTTAAACACTGTCAAACACACTCGCACACCTACACACACAAACAAACCAACATACAAACACAGGCTCACATGCAATCACAAACACACTCACAAATACTGACACACTCACACCTGCACACACAGACACACTCACACCCACTCACAGACATAAACACTCACACACAATCACACACTCGTATACACACTCTCTCCCACTAACACACCTACTCACAAACTAACAAACGCATCATCAAACACACACACACTCACATACAGAAATCACACAGGCACTCAGACACTCCTACACTCACACACACTGTCACACACACTCACAAACACACGCAATCACACAGAGTTCGGCACAATCACACACCTACACACACAGACTCACTCACACACATTCTCACACACAATCACACACACACACACAGTCACCCAATCGTATACACATTCACACACTCACTCCCACTCACACAACTACACACACACACTCTCACAGAGTCACATGCACTCACACCCACACTAAAAACGTCAGAAACACACCTGCACACAAAGACGCTCAGAAACTCACCCACAAACACAATCACACACAACACACTCGTGCACACACTCCCACTCTCACTCCCACTCACACTTACACACACACACACTCACACACACACATATATTAACCACAAAGGCCCTCAAAAAGAAACACCTACACCCAAACGCTCACACACACTCTCACACACCCACACAAAATCACGAAGACTGAGACACTGTTTCACACATTCACACACATACACACAGACACCTTCACTCACATTCTCACACACAATCACAAAAACTCAGACACAATCACACACCGTATACACACTCACACACACACAAACACTCACACAACTTCACTCTCACAAACACACACACACATTCACACACCTACACACAGAAGCACCCACATTCTCACACACAATTACGCACCTACACATAGACACACACACATATAGTCACACACACATACACACAATCACACACACTCACACACAAACGCACACTTATATACACACACACAATCACTCCCACACACACAACTAGAATTTCAAAAAAAACACACTCACACCCACACACACTCACAGACACATTCCCACTCACACACTGCTGCACTCACACATCTACACACACAGAGACACCAACACACATGCTCAGAATGTCACAAACACACACACTCACACACTGCCACAAGCTCTCGCACACCTTTTCACACACCAACACACACAGATTCATATGCACTCACACACACTCACACATTGTCACACACACACTCACACAATGTCACACACTCACTCACACACCTACACACAGAAACACCCACATATTCAGTCTGTCAGGCACACACATGCACACACACAGTCACCCACTCATATACACATTCACTCACTCACTCCCACTCACACACCTGCACTCTCACAAACACCCTAACACACTCTCACACTTACACACAGACACACACACACTCAGACAGAAATGCACTCCCACATAGACTCACACAATGTCACACACAGACCTAAACAAAAACACACTCACACACACACAAACACAATGACACACTCATATACATACTCACACACTCATTC
The DNA here is from genome assembly GCF_030020395.1 of Manis pentadactyla. Classification (NCBI taxonomy): domain Eukaryota; kingdom Metazoa; phylum Chordata; class Mammalia; order Pholidota; family Manidae; genus Manis; species Manis pentadactyla. The sequence continues at coordinate 6,167 of NW_026644721.1, forward strand.
CCAATCACACTTACACTCTCACAAACTCACACACACAGACACATGAGCACTCACGCACATTGACACAGTGCCATAAACAGTCACACACCTACACACATATAGACACACTTCACAAACACACAGACACAAAGACTCACACGCACTCACACACACAATCACACTGTCACACACACTCACACCCCTACTCACACAAACACTTACAGACACACACGCACTAACACTCACTCAAACACTGTCAAACACACTCGCACACCTACACACACACACAAAACAACACACAAACACAGGCTCACATGCAATCACACACACACTCACAAATAGTCACACACTCTCACCTGCACTCACAGACACACTCACACCCACTCACAGAAAAAAACACTGACACACAATCACAGAGTCGAATACACACTCTCTCCCACTAACACACCTACACACACACTAACAAACGCATCATCAAACACACACACTCACATACAGAAATCACACAGGCACTCAGACACTCCTACACTCACACACACTGTCACACACCCTCACAAACACACACAATCACACAGATTTCGGCACAATCACACACCTACACACACAGACTCACTCACACACATTCTCACACACAATCACACACACTCACACACAGTCACCCAATCGTATACACATTCACACACTCTCTCCCACTCACACAACTACACACACACACTCTCACAGAGTCACATGCACTCACACCCACACTAAAACCGTCAGACACACACACCTGCACACAAAGACGCTCAGAAACTCACCCACAAACACAATCACACACAACACACTCGTGCACACACTCCCACTCTCACTCCCACTCACACTTACACACACACACACATATATTAACCACAAAGGCCCTCAAAAAGAAACACCTACACCCAAACGCTCACACACACTCTCACACACCCACACAAAATCACGAAGGCTGAGACACTGATTCACACATTCACACACATACACACAGACACCTTCACTCACATTCTCACACACAATCACAAAAACTCAGACACAATCACACACCGTATACACACTCACACACACACAAACACTCACACAACTTCACTCTCACAAACACACTCACATATTCACACACCTACACACAGAAGCACCCACATTCTCACACACAATTACGCACCTACACATAGACACACACACATATAGTCACACACACATACACACAATCACACACACTCACACACAAATGCACACTTATATACACACACACAATCACTCCCACACACACAACTAGAATTTCAAAAAAACACACTCACACCCACACACACTCACAGACACATTCCCACTTACACACTCACACACTGCTGCACTCACACATCTACACACACAGAGACTCCAACACACAATCTCAGAATGTCACAAACACACACACTCACACACTGCAACAAGCTCTCGCACACCTTTTCACACACCAACACACACAGATTCATATGCACTCACACACACTCACACAATGTCACACACACACTCACACAATGTCACACACACACTCACACACCTACACACAGAAACACCCACATATTCAGACTGTCAGGCACACACATGCACACACACAGTCACCCACTCATATACACATTCACTCACTCACTCCCACTCACACACCTGCACTCTCACAAACACCCTAACACACTCTCACACTTACACACAGACACACACACACTCAGACAGAAATGCACTCCCACATAGACTCACACAATGTCACACACACACCTAAACAAAAACACACTCACACACACACACAAACACAATGACACACTCATATACACACTCACACACTCATTCCCAATCACACCTACACACTCACAAACTCACACACACACAGACACATGAGCACTCACGCACATTGACACAGTGCCATAAAGAGTCACACACCTACACACATATAGACACACATCACAAACACACAGACACACAGACTCACACGCACTCACACACACAATCACACTGTCACACACACTCACACACCTACTCACACAAACACTTACAGACACACACGCACTAACACTCACTCAAACACTGCCAAACACACTCGCACACCTACACACACAAACAAAACAACACACAAACACAGGCTCACATGCAATCACACACACACTCACAAATAGTCACACACACTATCCTGCACACAAAGACACACTCACACCCACTCACAGACAAAAACACTCACACACAATCACACACTCGTATACACACTCACTCCCACTAACACACCTACACACACACAAACAAACGCATCATCAAACACACACACTCACATACAGAAATCACACAGGCACTCAGACACTCCTACACTCACACACACTGTCACACACACTCACAAACACACGCAATCACACAGATTTCGGCACAAACACACACCTACACACACAGACTCACTCACACACATTCTCACACACAGTCACACACACACAATCACCCAATCGTCTACACATTCACACACTCACTCCCACTCACACAACTACACACACACACACTCACAGAGTCACATGCACTCACACCCACACTAAAACTCCCAGACACTCACACCTGCACACAGACGCTCAGAAACTCAACCACAAACACAATCACACACAATAACACACTCGTACACACACTCCCACTCTCACTCCCACTCACACTTACACACACACACACTCACACCCACACATATATTAACCACAAAGGCCCTCAAAAAGAAACACCTACACTCAAACGCTCACACACACTCTCACACACCCACACAAAATCACGAAGACTGAGACACTGTTTCACACACTCACACACATACACACAGACACATTCACTCACATTCTCACACACAATCACAAAAACTCAGACACAATCACACACCCGTATACACACTCACACACACACAAACACTCACACAACTACACCCTCACAAACACACACATTCACACACCTACACACAGAATCACCCACATTTTCACACACAATTACGCACCTACACATAGACGCACACACATATAGGCACACACACATAATCACAGCAATCACACACACTCCCACACAATCACACACTTATATACACACTCACACATTCACTCCCACTCACACAACAAAAATTTCACAAAGAAACACACTCACACCAACACACACTCACAGACCCATTTGCACTCACACACTCACACACTGCTGCACTCACTCATCTACACACACAGAGAAACCAACACACATTCTCAGAATGTCTCAAACACACACTCTCACACACTGCCACAACTCTCGCACACCTACTCACACACCAACACACACAGATAAACATGCACTCACACACACACTCACACAATGTCACACACACAATCACACAACTACACACAGACATTCACTCACATTCTCACACACAATCACAAAAACTCAGACACAATCACACACCCGTATACACACTCACACACACACAAACACTCACACAACTACACTCTCACAAACACTCACACATTCACACACCTACACACAGAAGCACCCACATTATCACACACTTTTGCACACACACAATTACGCACCTACACATAGACACACACACATATAGGCACACACACAATCACACACACTCACACACAATCGCACACTTATATACACACTCACACAATCACTCCCACTCACACAACTAGAATTTCACAAAGAAACACACTCACACCCACACACACTCACAGACACATTCCCACTCACACACTCACACACTGCTGCACTCACACATCTACACACACAGAGACACCAACACACATGCTCAGAATGTCTCAAACACACACTCTCACACACTGCCACAAGCTCTCGCACACCTACTCACACACCAACACACACAGATTCACTTGCACTCACACACACACTCACACAATGTCACACACACACTCACACACCTACACACAGAAACACCCACATATTCAGACTGTCAGGCACAAACATGCACACACACACAGTCACCCACACATATACACATTCACTCACTCCCACTCACACACCTGCACTCTCACAAACACCCTAACACACTCTCACACTTACACACAGACACACACACACTCAGACAGAAATGCACTCCCACATAGACTCACACAATGTCACACACAGACCTAAACAAAAACACACTCACACACACACAAACACAATGACACACTCATATACACACTCACACACTCATTCCCAATCTCACCTACACTCTCACAAACTCACACACACACAGACACATGCGCAATCACGCACATTGACACAGTGCTATAAATAGTCACACACCTACACACATGTAGACACACCCACAAACACACAGACACACAGACTCACACGCATTCACACTCACAATCACCCGGTCACACACACTCACACACCTACTCACACAAACACTGACAGACACACACGCACTAACACTGAAACACTGTCAAACACACTCGCACACCTACACACACAAACAAACCAACACACAAACAGAGGCTCACATGCAATCACAAAGACACTCACAAATAGTCACACAATCTCACCTGCACACACAGACACACTCACACCCTCTCAGACAAAAACACTCACACACAATCACACACTCGTATACACACTCTGTCCCACTAACACACCTACACACACACAAACAAACGCATCATCAAACACACACACTCACATACAGAAATCACACAGGCACTCAGACACTCCTACACTCACACACACTGTCACACACACTCACAAACACCCGCAATCACACAGAGTTCGGCACAATCACACACCTACACACACAGACTCACTCACACACATTCTCACACACAATCACACACACTCACACACAGTCACCCAATCGTATACACATTCACACACTCACTCCCACTCACACAACTACACACACACACTCTCACAGTCACATGCACTCACACCCACACTAAAACTTTCAGACACACACACCTGCACACAGACGCTCAGAAACTCAACCACAAACACAATCACACACAATAACACACTCGTACACACACTCCCACTCTCACACTCACACTTACACACACACACACTCACACACACACATATATTAACCACAAAGTCCCTCAAAAAGAAACACCTACACTCAAACGCTCACACACACTCTCACACACCCACACAAAATCACGAAGTCTGAGACACTGTTTCACACACTCACACACATACACACAGACACATTCACTCACATTCTCACAAACAATCACAAAAACTCCGACACAATCACACACCCGTATACACACTCACACACACACAAACACGCACACAACTACACTCTCACAAACACACTCACACATTCACACACCTACACACAGAAACACCCACATATTCAGACTGTCAGGCACAAACATGCACACACACACAGTCACCCACTCATATACACATTCACTCACTCCCTCCCACTCACACCCCTGCACTCTCACAAACACCCTAACACACTCTCACACTTACACACAGACACACACACACTCAGACAGAAATGCACTCCCACATAGACTCACACAATGTCACACACAGACCTAAATAAAAACACACTCACACACACACAAACACAATGACACACTCATATACATACTCACACACTCATTAACAATCACACCTACACTCTCACCAACTCACACACACACACAGACACATGAGCACTCACGCGCATTGACACAGTGCCATAAACAGTCACACACCTACACACATGTAGACACACCCACAAACACACAGACACACAGACTCACACTCATTCACACACACAATCACCCGGTCATACACACTCACTCACTTACTCACACAAACACTTACAGACACACACGCACTCACCCTTAAACACTGTCAAACACACTCGCACACCTACACACACAAACAAACCAACATACAAACACAGGCTCACATGCAATCACAAACACACTCACAAATACTGACACACTCACACCTGCACACACAGACACACTCACACCCACTCACAGACATAAACACTCACACACAATCACACACTCGTATACACACACTCTCCCACTAACACACCTACACACACAAAAAAAAACTCATCATCAAACACACACACACTCACATACAGAAATCACACAGGCACTCAGACATTCCTACACTCACACACACTGTCACACACACTCACAAACACACGCAATCACACAGAGTTCGGCACAATCACACACCTACACACACAGACTCACACACACACATTCTCACACACAATCACACACACTCACACACAGTCACCCAATCGTATACACATTCACACACTCACTCCCACTCACACAACTACACACACACACTCTCACAGAGTCACATGCACTCACACCCACACTAAAACCGTCAGAAACACACCTGCACACAAAGACGCTCAGAAACTCACCCACAAACACAATCACACACAACACACTCGTGCACACACTCCCACTCTCACTCCCACTCACACTTACACACACACACACTCACACACACACATATATTAACCACAAAGGCCCTCAAAAAGAAACACCTACACTCAAACGCTCACACACACTCTCACACACCCACACAAAATCACGAAGACTGAGACACTGTTTCACACATTCACACACATACACACAGACACCTTCACTCACATTCTCACACACAATCACAAAAACTCAGACACAATCACACACCGTATACACACTCACACACACACAAACACTCACACAACTTCACTCTCACAAACACACTCACACATTCACACACCGACACACAGAAGCACCCACATTCTCACACACAATTACGCACCTACACATAGACACACACACATATAGTCACACACACATACACACAATCACACACACTCACACACAAACGCACACTTATATACACACACACAATCACTCCCACACACACAACTAGAATTTCAAAAAAAACACACTCACACCCACATACACTCACAGACACATTCCCACTCACACACTCACACACTGCTGCACTCACACATCTACACACACAGAGACACCAACACACAATCTCAGAATGTCACAAACACACACACTCACACACTGTCACAAGCTCTCGCACACCTTTTCACACACCAACACACACAGATTCATATGCACTCACACACACTCACACATTGTCACACACACACTCACACAATGTCACACACTCACTCACACACCTACACACAGAAACACCCACATATTCAGACTGTCAGGCACACACATGCACACACACAGTCACCCACTCATATACGCATTCACTCACTCACTCCCACTCACACACCTGCACTCTCACAAACACCCTAACACACTCTCACACTTACACACAGACACACACACACTCAGACAGAAATGCACTCCCACATAGACTCACACAATGTCACACACACACCTAAACAAAAACACACTCACACACACACACAAACACAATGACACACTCATATACACACTCACACACTCATTCCCAATCACACCTACACACTCACAAACTCACACACACACAGACACATGAGCACTCACGCACATTGACACAGTGCCATAAAGAGTCACACACCTACACACATATAGACACACATCACAAACACACAGACACACAGACTCACACGCACTCACACACACAATCACACTGTCACACACACTCACACACCTACTCACACAAACACTTACAGACACACACGCACTAACACTCACTCAAACACTGTCAAACACACTCGCACACCTACACACACAAACAAAACAACACACAAACACAGGCTCACATGCAATCACACACACACTCACAAATAGTCACACACTCTCACCTGCACTCACAGACACACTCACACCCACTCACAGACAAAATCACTCACACACAATCACACACTCGTATACACACTCTCTCCCTCTAACACACCTACTCACACACTAACAAACGCATCATCAAACACACACACACTCACATACAGAAATCACACAGGCACTCAGACACTCCTACACTCACACACACTGTCACACACACTCACAAACACACGCAATCACACAGATTTCGGCACAAACACACACCTACACACACAGACTCACTCACACACATTCTCACACACAATCACACACACACAATCACCCATTCGTATACACATTCACACACTCACTCCCACTCACACAACTACACACACACACTCTCACAGAGTCACATGCACTCACACCCACACTAAAACCGTCAGACACACACACCTGCACACAAAGACGCTCAGAAACAAACCCACAAACACAATCACACACAATAACACACTCGTACACACACTCCCACTCTCACTCCCACTCACACTTACACACACACACACTCACACACACACATATATTAACCACAAAGGCCCTCAAAAAGAAACACCTACACTCAAACGCTCACACACACTCTCACACACCCACACAAAATCACGAAGACTGAGACACTGTTCCACACACTCACACACATACACACAGACACATTCACTCACATTCTCACACACAATCACAAAAACTCAGACACAATCACACACCCGTATACACACTCACACACACACAAACACTCACACAACTACACTCTCACAAACACTCACACATTCACACACCTACACACAGAAGCACCCACATTATCACACACATTTGCACACACACAATTACGCACCTACACATAGACACACACACATATAGGCACACACACCATCACACACACTCACACACAATCGCACACTTATATACACACTCACACAATCACTCCCACTCACACAACTAGAATTTCACAAGGAAACACACTCACACCCACACACACTCACAGACACATTCCCACTCACACACTCACACACTGCTGCACTCACACATCTACACACACAGAGACACCAACACACATGCTCAGAATGTCTCAAACACACACTCTCACACACTGCCACAAGCTCTCGCACACCTACTCACACACCAACACACACAGATTCACTTGCACTCACACACACACTCACACACATACACACAGAAACACCCACATATTCAGACTGTCAGGCACACACATGCACACACACACAGTCACCCACTCATATACACATTCACTCACTCACTCCCACTCACACACCTGCACTCTCACAAACACCCTAACACACTCTCACACTTACACACAGACACACACACACTCAGACAGAAATGCACTCCCACATAGACTCACACAATGTCACACACACAACTAAACAAAAACACACTCACACACACACAAACACAATGACGCACTCATATACACACTCACACACTCATTCCCAATCACACCTACACTCTCACAAACACACACACACAGACACATGAGCACTCACGCACATTGACACAGTGCCATAAACAGTCACACACCTACACACATGTAGACACACCCACAAAAACACAGACACACCGACTCACACTCATTCACACACACAATCACCCGGTCACACACACTCACTCACCTACTCACACAAACACTTACAGACACACATGCACTAACACTGAAACACTGTCAAACACACTCGCACACCTACACACACAAACAAACCAACACATATACACAGGCTCACATGCTATCACACACACACTCACAAATAGTGACACACTCTCACCTGCACACACAGACACACTCACACCCACTCACAGACAAAAACACACACACAATCACACACTCGTATACACACTCTCTCCCACTAACACACCTACACACACACAAACAAACGCATCATCAAACACACACACACTCACATACAGAAATCACACAGGCACTCAGACACTCCTACACTCACACACACAGTCACACACACTCAGAAACACACGCAATCACACAGTTTTCGGCACAATCACGCACCGACACACACAGACTCACTCACACACATTCTCACACACAATCACACACACTCACACACAATCACACAAATCATATACACATTCTCACACTCACTCCCACTCACACAACTGCACACACTCACAGAGTCACATGCACTCACGCCCTCACTAAAACGGTCAAAAACACACACCTTCACACAAAGACGCTCAGAATCTAACCCTCAAACACAATCACACACAATAACACACACGTACACACACTCCCACTCTCACTCCATCTCACACTTACACACACACACACTCACACATACATATAAGAACATCAAAGGCCCTCAAACAGAAACACCTACACTCAAACGCTCACACACACTCTCACACACCCACACAAAATCACGAAGACTGAGACACTGTTTCACACACTCACACACATACACACAGACACGTTCACTCACATTCTCACACACAATCACAAAATCTCAGACACAATCACACACCCGTATACACACTCACACACACACAAACACTCACACAACTACACTCTCACAAACACACTCACACATTCACACACCTACACACAGAAAGAACCACATTCTCACACACATTTGCACACACAAAATTACGCACCTACACATAGACACAAACACATATAGGCACACACACATACTCACACACACTCACACACACTCACACACTATCGCACACTTATATACACAGTCACACAATCACTCCAACTCACACAACTGAAATTTCACAAAGAAACACACTCACTCCCACACACACTCACAGACTCATTCGCACTCACACACTCACACACTGCTGCACTCACACATGTACACACACAGAGACACCAACACACATTCACAGAATGTCACAAACACACACACTCACACACTGCCACAAGCTCTCGCACACCTACTCACACACCAACACACACAGATTCACATGCACTCACACACACACTCACACAATGTCACACACACACTCACACACCTACACACAGAAACACCCACATATTCAGATGGTCAGGCACAAACATGCACACACACACAGTCACCCACTCATATACACATTCACTCACTCACTCCCACTCACACCCCTGCACTCTCACAAACACCCTAACACACTCTCACCCTTACTCACAGACACACACACACTCAGACAGAAATGCACTCCCACATAGACTCACACAATGTCACACACACACCTAAACAAAAACACACTCACACACACACAAACACAATGACACACTCATATACATACTCACACACTCATTCCCAATCATACTTACACTCTCACAAACTCACACACACACACAGACACATGAGCACTCACGCACATTGACACAGTGCCATAAACAGTCACACACCTACACACATGTAGACACACCCACAAACACACAGACACACAGACTCACACGCATTCACACTCACAATCACCCGGTCACACACACTCACACACCTACTCACACAAACACTTACAGACACACACGCAATAACACTGAAACACTGTCAAACACACTCGCACACATACACACACAAACAAACCAACACACAAACACAGGCTCACATGCAATCACAAACACACTCACAAATAGTGACACACACTCATCTGCACACACAGACACACTCACACCCACTCAAAGACAAAAACACTCACACACAATCACACACTCATATTCACACTCTCTCCCACTAACACACCTACACACACACACTCTCACAGAGTCACATGCACTCACACCCACACTAAAACTCTCAGACACTCACACCTGCACACAGACGCACAGAAACTCAACCACAAACACAATCACACACAATCACACACTCGTACACACACTCCCACTCTCACTCACACTCACACTTACACACACACACACTCACACACACACATATAAGAACATCAAAGGCCCTCAAACAGAAACACCTACACTCAAACGCTCACACACACTCTCACACACCCACACAAAATCACGAAGACTGAGACACTGTTTCACACACTCACACACATACACACAGACACATTCACTCACATTCTCACACACAATCACAAAAACTCAGACACAATCACACACCCGTATACACACTCACACACACACAAACACTCACACAACTACACTCTCACAAACACACTCACATATTCAAACACCTACACACAGAAGCACCCACATTCTCACACACATTTGCACACACACAATTACGCACCTACACATAGACACACACACACATACTCACACACAATCACACACACTCACACACTATCGCACACTTATATACACACTCACAAAATCACACCCACTCACACAACTAGAATTTCACAAAGAAACACACTCACACCCACACACACTCACAGACTCATTCGCACTCACACACACACTGCAGCACTCACTCATCTACACACAGAGAGACACCAACAACCATTCACAGAATGTCACAAACACACACACTCACACACTGCCACAAGCTCTCGCACACCTACTCACACACCAACACACACAGATTCTCATGCACACACACACTCTCACAATGTCACACACACTCTCACACAATGTCACACACACACTCACACACCTACACACAGAAACACCCACATATTCAGACTGTCAGGCACACACATGCACACACACACAGTCACCCACTCATATACACATTCACTCACTCACTCCCTCTCACACCCCTGCACTCTCACAAACACCCTAACACACTCTCACACTTACACACAGACACACACACACTCAGACAGAAATGCACTCCCACATAGACTCACACAATGTCACACACACACCTAAACTAAAACACACTCACACACACAAACACAATGACACACTCATATACACACTCACACACCCATTCCCAATCACACCTACACTCTCACAAACACACACACACACAGACACATGAGCACTCATGCACATTGACACAGTGCCATAAACAGTCACACACCTACACACATGTAGACACACCCACAAACTCACAGACACACAGACTCACACGCATTCACACACACAATCACCCGGTCACACACACTCACACACCTACTCACACAAACCAAAACACAAACACAGGCTCACATACAAACACAAACACACTCACAAATAGTCACACACTCTCACCTGCACACACAGACACACTCACACCCACTCACAGACAAAAACACTCACACACATTCACACACTCGTATTCACACTCTCTCCCACTAACACACCTACACACACACAAACAAACGCATCATCAAACACACACACTCACATACAGAAATCACACAGGCACTCAGACACTCCTACACTCACACACACTGTCACACACACTCACAAACACACACAATCTCGCAGATTTCGGCACAATCAAACACCTACACACACAGACTCACTCACACACATTCTCACACACAATCATACACACACACAATCACCCAATCGTATATATATTCACACACTCCCACTCACACAACTACACACACTCACTCTCAGAGTCACATGCACTCACACCCACACTAAAACGGTCAGACACACACACCTGCACACAAAGACGCTCAGAAACTCACCCACAAACACAATCACACACAATAACACACTCGTACACACACTCCCACTCTCACTCCCACTCACACTTACACACACACACACTCACACACACACATATAATAACCACAAAGGCCCTCAAACAGAAACACCTACACTCAAACGCTCACACACACTCTCACACACCCACACAAAATCACGAATACTGAGACACTGTTTCACACACTCACACACATACACACAGACACATTCACTCACATTCTCACAAACAATCACAAAAACTCAGACACAAACACACATCCGTATACACACTCACACACACACAAACACTCACACAACTACACTCTCACAAACACACTCACACATTCACACACCTACACACAGAAACAACCACATTCTCACGCACAATTGCACACACACTTTTACGCACCTACACATAGACACACACACATATAGACACACACATACTCACACACAATCGCACACTTATATACACACTCACACAATCAGTCCCACTCACACAACTAGAATTTCACAAAGAAACACACTCACACCCACACACACTCACAGACTCATTCGCACTCACACACTCACACACTGCTGCACTCACTCATCTACACACAGAGAGACACCAACACACATTCACAGAATGTCACAAACACACACACTCACACACTGCCACAAGCTCACGCACACCTACTCACACACCAACACACACAGATTCACATGCACTCACACACACACTCACACAATGTCACACACACACTCACATACCTACACACAGAATCAACCACGTATTCAAACTGTCAGGCACAAACATGCACGCACACACAGTCACGCACTCATATACACATTCACTCACTCACTCCCACTCACACACCTGCACTCTCACAAACACCCTAACACACTCTCACCCTTACTCACAGACACACACACACTCAGACAGAAATGCACTCCCACATAGACTCACACAATGTCACACACAGACCTAAACAAAAACACACTCACACACACACAAACACAATGACACTCTCATATACACACTCACACACTCATTCCCAATCACACCTACACTCTCACAAACACACACACACAGACACATGAGCACTCACGCGCATTAACACAGTGCCATAAACTGTCACACACCTACACACATGTAGACACACCCACAAACACACAGACACACAGACTCACACGCATTCACACACACAATCACCCGGTCACACACACTCACACACCTACTCACACAAACACTTACAGACACACACGCACTAACACTGAAACACTGTCAAACACACACACACACCTACACTCACAAACAAAACAACACACAAACACAGGCTCACATGCAATCACACACACACTCACAAATAGTCACGCACTCTCACCTGCACTCACAGACACACTCACAGCCACTCACAGACAAAAACACTCACACACAATCACACACTCGTATACACACTCACTCCCACTAACACACCTACACACACACAAACAAACGCATCATCAAACACACACACACTCACATACAGAAATCACACAGGCACTCAGACACTCCTACACTCACACACACTGTCACACACCCTCACAAACACACACAATCACACAGGGTTCGGCACAATCACACACCGACACACACAGACTCACTCACACACATTCTCACACACAATCACACACACTCACACACAGTCACCCAATCGTACACACATTCACACACTCACTCCCACTCACACAACTACACACACACACTCTCACAGAGTCACATGCACTCACACCCACACTAAAACCGTCAGACACACACACCGGCACACAAAGACGCTCAGACACTCACCCACAAACACAATCACACACAATAACACACTCGTACACACACTCCCACTCTCACACGCACTCACACCTACACACACACACACTCACACACACACACATATATTAACCACAAAGGCCCTCAAACAGACACAGCTACACTCAAACACACACACACTCTCACACACCCACACAAAATCATGAAGACTGAGAAAATGTTTCAGACACTCACACACACACAGACACATTCACTCACATTCTCACACACAATCACAAAAACTCAGACACAATCACACACCCGTATACACACTCACACACACACAAACACTCACACAACTACACTCTCACAAACACACTCACATATTCACACACCTACACACAGAAGCACCCACATTCTCACACACATTTGCACACACACAATTACGCACCTACACATAGACACACACACATATAGACCACACACATACTCACACACAATCACACACACTCACACACAATCACACACTTATATACACACTCACACAATCACACCAACTCACATAACTAGAATTTCACAAAGAAACACACTCTCACCCACACACACTCACAGACTCATTCGCACTCACACACTCACACACTGCAGCACTCACACATCTACACACACAGAGACACCAACAACCATTCACAGAATGTCACAAACACACACACTCACACACTGCCACAAGCTCTCGCACACCTACTCACACACCAACACACACAGATTCTCATGCACACACACACTCACACAATGTCACACACACACTCACACACCTACACACAGAAACACCCACATATTCAGACTGTCAGGCACAAACATGCACACACACAGTCACCCACTCATATACACATTCACTCACTCACTCCCACTCACACACCTGCACTCTCACAAACACCCTAACACACTCTCACCCTTACACACAGACACACACACACTCAGACAGAAATGCACTCCTACATAGACTCACACAATGTCACACACACACCTAAACAAAAACACACTCACACACACACAAACACAATGACGCACTCATATACACACTCACACACTCATTCCCAATCACACCTACACTCTCACAATCTCACACACACACACAGACACATGAGCACTCACGCACATTGACACAGTGCCATAAACAGTCACACACCTACACACATGTAGACACACCCACAAACACACAGACACACAGACTCACACGCATTCACACACACAATCACCCGGTCACACACACTCACACACCTAATCACACAAACACTTACAGACACACATGCACTAACACTCACTAAAACACTGCCAAACCCTCTCGCACACCAACACGCACAAACAAAACAACACACAAACACAGGCTCACATGCAATCACACACACACTCACAAATATTCACACACTCTCACCTGCACACACAGACACACTCACACCCACTCACAGACAGAAACACTCACACCCAATCACACACTCGTATACACACTCACTCCCACTTACACACTTACACACACACAAACAAACGCATCATCAAACACACACACTCACATACAGAAATCACACAGGCACTCAGACACTCCTACACTCACACACACTGTCACACACCCTCACAAACACACACAATCACACAGGGTTCGGCACAATCACACACCTACACACACAGACTCACACACACACATTCTCACACACAATCAAACACCCTCACACACAATCACTCAATCGTATACACATTCACACACTCACTCCCACTCACAGAACTACACACACACACTCTCACAGAGTCACATGCACTCACACCAACACTAAAACTGTCAGACACACACACCTGCACACAGACGCTCAGAAACTCAACCACAAACAAAATCACACACAATAACACACTCGTACACACACTCCCACTCTCACTCCCACTCACACTTACACACACACACTCACACACACACATATATTAACCACAAAGGCCCTCAAAAAGAAACACCTACACTCAAACGCTCACACACACTCTCACACACCCACACAAAATCACGAAGACTGAGACACTGTTTCACACACTCACACACATACACACAGACACATTCACTCACATTCTCACACACAATCACAAAAACTCAGACACAATCACACACCCATATACACACTCACACACACACAAACACTCACACAACTACACTCTCACAAACACACACATTCACACACCTACACACAGAATCACCCACATTTTCACACACATTTGCACACACACAATTACGCACCTACACATAGACGCACACACATATAGGCACACACACATACTCACACACAGTCACACACACTCACACAAAATCGCACACTTACATACACACTCACACAATCACTCCCACTCACACAACTGAAATTTCACAAAGAATCACACTCGCACCCACACACACTCGAAGACTCATTCGCACTCACACACTCACACACTGCAGCACTCACACATCTACACACACAGAGACACCAACAACCATTCACAGAATGTCACAAACACACACACTCACACACTGCCACAAGCTCTCGCACACCTACTCACACACCAACACACACAGATTCTCATGCACACACACACACTCACACAATGTCACACACACACTCACACAATGTCACACACACACTCACACACCTACACACAGAAACACCCACATATTCAGACTGTCAGGCACACACATGCACACACACACAGTCACCCACTCATATAAACATTCACTCACTCACTCCCACTCACACCCCTGCACTCTCACAAACACCCTAACACACTCTCACACTTACACACAGACACACACACACTCAGACAGAAATGCACTCCCACATAGACTCACAATATCACAGACACACCTAAACAAAAACACACTCACACACACACACAAACACAATGACACACTCATATACACACTCACACACTCATTAACAATCACACCTACACTCTCACAAACACACACACACACAGACACATGAGCACTCACGCACATTGACACAGTGCCATAAACAGTCACACACCTACACACATGTAGACACACCCACAAACACACAGACACACAGACTCACACGCATTCACACACACAATCACCCGGTCACACACACTCACACACCTACTCACACAAACCAACACACAAACAGGCTCACATACAAACACAAACACACTCACAAATAGTCACACACTCTCACCAGCACACACAGACACACTCACACCCACTCACAGACAAAAACACTCACACACATTCACACACTCGTATTCACACTCTCTCCCACTAACACACCTACACACACACAAACAAACGCATCATCAAACACACACACTCACATACAGAAATCACACAGGCACTCAGACACTCCTACACTCACACACACTGTCACACACACTCACAAACACACACAATCACGCAGATTTCGGCACAATCAAACACCTACACACACAGACTCACTCACACACATTCTCACACACAATCATACACACACACAATCACCCAATAGTATACACATTCACACACTCACTCCCACTCACACAACTACACACACTCACTCTCAGAGTCACATGCACTCACACCCACACTAAAACGGTCAGACACACACACCTGCACACAAGGACGCTCAGAAACTCACCCACAAACACAATCACACACAATAACACACACGTACACACACTCCCACTCTCACTCCCACTCACACTTACACACACACACACTCACACACACATATAATAACCACAAAGGCCCTCAAACAGAAACACCTACACTCAAACGCTCACACACACTCTCACACACCCACACAAAATCACGAAGACTGAGACACTGTTTCACACACTCACACACATACACACAGACACATTCACTCACATTCTCACAAACAATCACAAAAACTCAGACACAATCACACACCCCTATACACACTCACACACACACAAACACTCACACAACTACACTCTCACAAACACACTCACACATTCACACACCTACACACAGGAACAACCACATTCTCACACACAATTGCACACACACTATTACGCACCTACACATAGCCACACACACACATAGACACACACATACTCACACACAATCGCACACTTATATACACACTCACACAATCAGTCCCACTCACACAACTAGAATTTCACAAAGAAACACACTCACACCCACACACACTCACAGACTCATTCGCACTCACACACTCACACACTGCTGCACTCACTCATCTACACACAGAGACACCAACACACATTCACAGAATGTCACAAACACACACACTGACACACTGCCACAAGCTCTCGCACACCTACTCACACACCAACACACACAGATTCACATGCACTCACACACACACTCACACAATGTCACACACACACTCACATACCTACACACAGAAACAACCACATATTCAAACTGTCAGGCACAAACATGCACGCACTCACAGTCACCCACTCATATACACATTCACTCACTCACTCCCACTCACACACCTGCACTCTCACAAACACCCTAACACACTCTCACCCTTACACACAGACACACACACACTCAGACAGAAATGCACTCCCACATAGACTCACACAATGTCACACACAGACCTAAACAAAAACACACTCACACACACACAAACACAATGACACTCTCATATACACACTCACACACTCATTCCCAATCACACCTACACTCTCACAAACACACACACACAGACACATGAGCACTCACGCGCATTAACACAGTGCCATAAACTGTCACACACCTACACACATGTAGACACACCCACAAACACACAGACACACAGACTCACACGCATTCACACACACAATCACCCGGTCACACACACTCACACACCTACTCACACAAACACTTACAGACACACACGCAATAACACTGAAACACTGCCAAACACACTCGCACGCCTACACACACCAACAAACCAACACATATACACAGGCTCACATGCAATCACACACACACTCACAAATAGTGACACACTCTCCCCTGCACACACAGACACACTCACACCCACTCACAGACAAAAACACTCACACACAATCACACAATCGTATACACACTCTCTCCCACTAACACACCTACACACACACAAACAAACGCATCATCAAACACACACACTCACATACAGAAATCACACAGGCACTCAGACACTCCTACACTCACACACACTGTCACACACACTCAGAAACACACGCAATCACACCAATTTCGACACAATCACACAACTACACACACAGACTCACTCACACACATTCTCACACACAATCACACACACTCACACATAATCACGCAAATCATACACACATTCTCACACTCACTCCCACTCACAAAACTACACACACTCACAGTCACATGCACTCACGCCCTCACTAAAACGGTCAAAAACACACACCTTCACACAAAGACGCTCAGAATCTAACCCACAAACACAATCACACACAATAACACACACGTACACACACTCTCACTCTCACTCCCACTCACACTTACACACACACACACACACACATATAATAACCACAAAGGCCCTCAAACAGAAACACCTACACTCAAACGCTCACACACACTCTCAGACACCCACACAAAATCACGAAGACTGAGACACTGTTTCACACACTCACACACATACACACAGACACATTCACTCACATTCTCACACACAATCACAAAAACTCAGACACAATCACACACCCGTATACACACTCACACACACACAAACACAACTACACTCTCACAAACACACTCACACATTCACACACCTACACACAGAAATAACCACATTCTCACACACAATTGCACACACACAATTACGCACCTACACATAGACACACACACATATAGACACACACACATACTCACACCAATCGCACACTTATGTACACTCTCACACAATCAGTCCCACTCACACAACTAGAATTTCACAAAGAAACACACTCCCACCCACACACACTCACAGACTCATTCGCACTCACACACTCACACACTGCAGCACTCACACATCTACACACACAGAGACACCAACAACCATTCACAGAATGTCACAAACACACACACTCACACACTGCCACAAGCTCTCGCACACCTACTCACACACCAACACACACAGATTCTCATGCACTCACACACACTCACACAATGTCACACACACACACACACCTACAAACAGAAACACCCACATATTCAGACGGTCAGGCACACACATGCACACACACACAGTCACCCACTCATATACACATTCACTCACTCACTCCCACTCACACACCTGCACTCTCACAAACACCCTAACACACTCTCACATTTACACACAGACACACACACACTCAGACAGAAATGCACTCCCACATAGACTCACACAATATCACAGACACACCTAAACAAAAACACACTCACACACACACAAACACAATGACACACTCATATACACACTCACACACTCATTAACAATCACACCTACACTCTCACAAACTCACACACACACACAGACACATGAGCACTCACGCACATTGACACAGTGCCATAAACAGTCACACACCTACACACATGTAGACACACCCACAAACACACAGACACACAGACTCACACGCATTCACACACACAATCACCCGTCACACACACTCACACACCTACTCACACAAACCAACACACAAACACAGGCTCACATGCAAACACAAACACACTCACAAATAGTCACACACTCTCACCTGCACACACAGACACACTCACACCCACTCACAGACAAAAACACTCACACACAATCACACACTCGTATACACACTCTCTCCCACTAACACACCTACACACACACAAACAAACGCATCATCAAACACACACACTCACATACAGAAATCACACAGGCACTCAGACACACCTACACTCACACACACTGTCACACACACTCACAAACACACACAATCACGCAGATTTCGGCACAGACACCTACACACAGACTCACTCACACACATTCTCACACACAATCACACACACACACAATCACCCAATCGTATACACATTCACACACTCACTCCCACTCACACAACTACACACACTCACTCTCAGAGTCACATGCACTCACACCCACACTAAAATGGTCAGACCCACACACCTGCACACAAAGACGCTCAGAAACTCACCCACAAACACAATCACACACAATAACACACACGTACACACACTCCCACTCTCACTCCCACTCACACTTACACACACACACACTCACACACACACATATAATAACCACAAAGGCCCTCAAACAGAAACACCTACACTCAAACGCTCACACACACTCTCACACACCCACACAAAATCACGAAGACTGAGACACTGTTTCACACACTCACACACATACACACAGACACATTCACTCACATTCTCACAAACAATCACAAAAACTCAGACACAATCACACATCCGTATACACACTCACACACACACAAACACTCACACAACTACACTCTCACAAACACACTCACACATTCACACACCTACACACAGAAACAACCACATTCTCACGCACAATTGCACACACACTATTACGCACCTACACATAGACACACACACATATAGACACACACATACTCACACACAATCGCACACTTATATACACACTCACACAATCAGTACCACTCACACAACTAGAATTTCACAAAGAAACACACTCACACCCACACACACTCACAGACTCATTCGCACTCACACACTCACACACTGCTGCACTCACTCATCTACACACAGAGAGACACCAACACACATTCACAGAATGTCACAAACACACACACTCACACACTGCCACAAGCTCTCGCACACCTACTCACACACCAACACACACAGATTCACATGCACTCACACACACACTCACACAATGTCACACACACACTCACATACCTACACACAGAATCAACCACGTATTCAAACTGTCAGGCACAAACATGCACGCACACACAGTCACGCACTCATATACACATTCACTCACTCACTCCCACTCACACACCTGCACTCTCACAAACACCCTAACACACTCTCACCCTTACTCACAGACACACACACACTCAGACAGAAATGCACTCCCACATAGACTCACACAATGTCACACACAGACCTAAACAAAAACACACTCACACACACACAAACACAATGACACTCTCATATACACACTCACACACTCATTCCCAATCACACCTACACTCTCACAAACTCACACACATACACACAGACACATGAGCACTCACGCACATTGACACAGTGCCATAAACTGTCACACACCTACACACATGTAGACACACCCACAAACACACAGACACACAGACTCACACGCATTCACACACACAATCACCCGGTCACACACACTCACACACCTACTCACACAAACACTTACAGACACACACGCACTAACACTGAAACACTGTCAAACACACTCGCACACCTACACACACAAACAAACCAACACATATACACAGGCTAACATGCAATCACACACACACTCACAAATAGTGACACACTCTCACCTGCACACACAGACACACTCACACCCACTCACAGACAAAAACACTCACACACAATCACACACTCCTATACACACACTCTCCCACTAACACACCTACACACACACAAACAAACGCATCATCAAACACACACACACTCACATACAGAAATTACACAGGCACTCAGACACTCCTACACTCACACACACTGTCACACACACTCACAAACACACGCAATCACACAGATTTCGGCACAATCACACACCTACACACACAGACTCACTCACACACATTCTCACACACAATCACACACACTCACACATAATCACACAAATAATACACACATTCTCACACTCACTCCCACTCACACAACTACACACACTCACAGAGTCACATGCACTCACGCCCTCACTAAAACGGTCAAAAACACACACCTTCACACAAAGAAGCTCAGAATCTAACCCACAAACACAATCACACACAATAACACACACGTACACACACTCCCACTCTCACTCCCACTCACACTTACACACACACACACTCACACACACACATATAACAACCACAAAGGCCCTCAAACAGAAACACCTACACTCAAACGCTCACACACACTCTCACACACCCACACAAAATCACGAAGACTGAGACACTGTTTCACACACTCACACACATACACACAGTCACATTCACTCACATTCTCACACACAATTACAAAAACTCAGACACAATCACACACCCGTATACACACTCACACACACACAAACACTCACACAACTACACTCTCACAAACACACTCACACATTCACACACCTACACACAGAAACAACCACATTCTCACACACAATCGCACACACACAATTACGCACCTACACATAGACACAAACACATATAGGCACACACACATACTCACACACAATCAGACACACTCACACACTATCGCACACTTATATACACACTCACACAATCACTCCAACTCACACAACTGAAATTTCACTAAGAAACACACTCACACCCACACACACTCACAGACTCATTCGCACTCACACACTCACACACTGCTGCACTCACTCATTTACACACAGAGAGACACCAACCCACATTCACAGAATGCCACAAACACACACACTCACACACTGCCACAAGTCTCGCACACCTACTCACACACCAACACACACAGATTCACATGCACTCACACACACACTCACACAATGTCACACACACACTCACACACATACACACAGAAACACCCACATATTCAGACTGTCAGGCACACACATGCACACACACACAGTCACCCACTCATATACACATTCACTCACTCACTCCAACTCACACACCTGCACTCTCACAAACACCCTAACACACTCTCACCCTTACACACAGACACACACACACTCAGACAGAAATGCACTCCCACATAGACTCACACAATGTCACACACACACCTAAACAAAAACACACTCACACACACACAAACACAATGACGCACTCATATACACACTCACACACTCATTCCCAATCACACCTACACTCTCACAATCTCACACACACACACAGACACATGAGCACTCACGCACATTGACACAGTGCCATAAACAGTCACACACCTACACACATGTAGACACACCCACAAACACACAGACACACAGACTCACACGCATTCACACACACAATCACCCGGTCACACACACTCACACACCTACTCACACAAACACTTACAGACACACACGCACTAACACTCACTCAAACACTGTCAAACACACTCGCACACCTACACACACAAACAAAACAACACACAAACACAGGCTCACATGCAATCACAAACACACTCACAAATAGTCACACACTCTCACCTGCACTCACAGACACACTCACACAAACTCACAGACAAAATCACTCACACACAATCACACACTCGTATACACACTCTCTCCCACTAACACACCTACACACACACTAACAAACGCATCATCAAACACACACACACTCACATACAGAAATCACACAGGCACTCAGACACTCCTACACTCACACACACTGTCACACACACTCACAAACACACGCAATCACACAGATTTCGGCACAAACACACACCTACACACACAGACTCACTCACACACATTCTCACACACAATCACACACACACAATCACCCATTCGTATACACATTCACACACTCACTCCCACTCACACAACTACACACACACACTCTCACAGAGTCACATGCACTCACACCAACACTAAAACTGTCAGACACACACACCTGCACACAGACGCTCAGAAACTCAACCACAAACACAATCACACACAATAACACACTCGTACACACACTCCCACTCTCACTCCCACTCACACTTACACACACACACTCACACACACACATATATTAACCACAAAGGCCCTCAAAAAGAAACACCTACACTCAAACGCTCACACACACTCTCACACACCCACACAAAATCACGAAGACTGAGACACTGTTTCACACACTCACACACATACACACAGACACATTCACTCACATTCTCTCACACAATCACAAAAACTCAGACACAATCACACACCCATATACACACTCACACACACACAAACACTCACACAACTACACTCTCACAAACACACACATTCACACACCTACACACAGAATCACCCACATTTTCACACACAATTGCACACACACAATTACGCACCTACACATAGACACACACACATATAGGCACACACACAATCACACACACTCACACACAATCGTACACTTACATACACACTCACACAATCACTCCCACTCACACAACTGAAACTTCACAAAGAATCACACTCGCACCCACACACACTCGAAGACTCATTCGCACTCACACACTCACACACTGCAGCACTCACACATCTACACACACAGAGACACCAACAACCATTCACAGAATGTCACAAACACACACACTCACACACTGCCACAAGCTCTCGCACACCTACTCACACACCAACACACACAGATTCTCATGCACTCACACACACTCACACAATGTCACACACACACACACCTACAAACAGAAACACCCACATATTCAGACGGTCAGGCACACACATGCACACACACACAGTCACCCACTCATATACACATTCACTCACTCACTCCCACTCACACACCTGCACTCTCACAAACACCCTAACACACTCTCACACTTACACACAGACACACACACACTCAGGCAGAAATGCACTCCCACATAGACTCACACAATATCACAGACACACCTAAACAAAAACACACTCACACACACACACAAACACAATGACACACTCATATACACACTCACACACTCATTAACAATCACACCTACACTCTCACAAACTCACACACACACAGACACATGAGCACTCACGCACATTGACACAGTGCCATAAACAGTCACACACCTACACACATGTAGACACACCCACAAACACACAGACACACAGACTCACACGCATTCACACACACAATCACCCGTCACACACACTCACACACCTACTCACACAAACCAACACACAAACACAGGCTCACATGCAAACACAAACACACTCACAAATAGTCACACACTCTCACCTGCACACACAGACACACTCACACCCACTCACAGACAAAAACACTCACACACAATCACACACTCGTATACACACTCTCTCCCACTAACACACCTACACACACACAAACAAACGCATCATCAAACACACACACTCACATACAGAAATCACACAGGCACTCAGACACTCCTACACTCACACACACTGTCACACACACTCACAAACACACACAATCACGCAGATTTCGGCACAGACACCTACACACACAGACTCACTCACACACATTCTCACACACAATCACACACACACACAATCACCCAATCGTATACACATTCACACACTCACTCCCACTCACACAACTACACACACTCACTCTCAGAGTCACATGCACTCACACCCACACTAAAATGGTCAGACCCACACACCTGCACACAAAGACGCTCAGAAACTCACCCACAAACACAATCACACACAATAACACACACGTACACACACTCCCACTCTCACTCCCACTCACACTTACACACACACACACTCACACACACACATATAATAACCACAAAGGCCCTCAAACAGAAACACCTACACTCAAACGCTCACACACACTCTCACACACCCACACAAAATCACGAAGACTGAGACACTGTTTCACACACTCACACACATACACACAGACACATTCACTCACATTCTCACAAACAATCACAAAAACTCAGACACAATCACACATCCGTATACACACTCACACACACACAAACACTCACACAACTACACTCTCACAAACACACTCACACATTCACACACCTACACACAGAAACAACCACATTCTCACGCACAATTGCACACACACTATTACGCACCTACACATAGACACACACACATATAGACACACACATACTCACACACAATCGCACACTTATATACACACTCACACAATCAGTACCACTCACACAACTAGAATTTCACAAAGAAACACACTCACACCCACACACACTCACAGACTCATTCGCACTCACACACTCACACACTGCTGCACTCACTCATCTACACACAGAGAGACACCAACACACATTCACAGAATGTCACAAACACACACACTCACACACTGCCACAAGCTCTCGCACACCTACTCACACACCAACACACACAGATTCACATGCACTCACACACACACTCACACAATGTCACACACACACTCACATACCTACACACAGAATCAACCACGTATTCAAACTGTCAGGCACAAACATGCACGCACACACAGTCACGCACTCATATACACATTCACTCACTCACTCCCACTCACACACCTGCACTCTCACAAACACCCTAACACACTCTCACCCTTACTCACAGACACACACACACTCAGACAGAAATGCACTCCCACATAGACTCACACAATGTCACACACAGACCTAAACAAAAACACACTCACACACACAAACACAATGACACTCTCATATACACACTCACACACTCATTCCCAATCACACCTACACTCTCACAAACTCACACACATACACACAGACACATGAGCACTCACGCACATTGACACAGTGCCATAAACTGTCACACACCTACACACATGTAGACACACCCACAAACACACAGACACACAGACTCACACGCATTCACACACACAATCACCCGGTCACACACACTCACACACCTACTCACACAAACACTTACAGACACACACGCACTAACACTGAAACACTGTCAAACACACTCGCACACCTACACACACAAACAAACCAACACATATACACAGGCTAACATGCAATCACACACACACTCACAAATATTCACACACTCTCACCTGCACACACAGACACACTCACACCCACTCACAGACAAAAACACTCACACACAATCACACACTCCTATACACACACTCTCCCACTAACACACCTACACACACACAAACAAACGCATCATCAAACACACACACACTCACATACAGAAATTACACAGGCACTCAGACACTCCTACACTCACACACACTGTCACACACACTCACAAACACACGCAATCACACAGATTTCGGCACAATCACACACCTACACACACAGACTCACTCACACACATTCTCACACACAATCACACACACTCACACATAATCACACAAATAATACACACATTCTCACACTCACTCCCACTCACACAACTACACACACTCACAGAGT
Source organism: Manis pentadactyla (assembly GCF_030020395.1). Lineage (NCBI taxonomy): Eukaryota > Metazoa > Chordata > Mammalia > Pholidota > Manidae > Manis > Manis pentadactyla. The sequence continues at coordinate 35,437 of NW_026644721.1, forward strand.
CACATGCACTCACGCCCTCACTAAAACGGTCAAAAACACACACCTTCACACAAAGAAGCTCAGAATCTAACCCACAAACACAATCACACACAATAACACACACGTACACACACTCCCACTCTCACTCCCACTCACACTTACACACACACACACTCACACACACACATATAACAACCACAAAGGCCCTCAAACAGAAACACCTACACTCAAACGCTCACACACACTCTCACACACCCACACAAAATCACGAAGACTGAGACACTGTTTCACACACTCACACACATACACACAGTCACATTCACTCACATTCTCACACACAATTACAAAAACTCAGACACAATCACACACCCGTATACACACTCACACACACACAAACACTCACACAACTACACTCTCACAAACACACTCACACATTCACACACCTACACACAGAAACAACCACATTCTCACACACAATCGCACACACACAATTACGCACCTACACATAGACACAAACACATATAGGCACACACACATACTCACACACAATCACACACACTCACACACTATCGCACACTTATATACACACTCACACAATCACTCCAACTCACACAACTGAAATTTCACTAAGAAACACACTCACACCCACACACACTCACAGACTCATTCGCACTCACACACTCACACACTGCTGCACTCACTCATCTACACACAGAGAGACACCAACCCACATTCACAGAATGTCACAAACACACACACTCACACACTGCCACAAGTCTCGCACACCTACTCACACACCAACACACACAGATTCACATGCACTCACACACACACTCACACAATGTCACACACACACTCACACACATACACACAGAAACACCCACATATTCAGACTGTCAGGCACACACATGCACACACACACAGTCACCCACTCTTATACACATTCACTCACTCACTCCCACTCACACACCTGCACTCTCACAAACACCCTAACACACTCTCACCGTTACTCACAGACACACACACACTCAGACAGAAATGCACTCCCACATAGACTCACACAATGTCACACACAGACCTAAACAAAAACACACTCACACACACACAAACACAATGACACACTCATATACATACTCACACACTCATTACCAATCACACTGACACTCTCACCAACTCACACACACACACAGACACATGAGCACTCACGCGCATTGACACAGTGCCATAAACAGTCACACACCTACACACATGTAGACACACCCACAAACACACAGACACACAGACTCACACTCATTCACACACACAATCACCCGGTCACACACACTCACTCACCTACTCACACAAACACTTACAGACACACACGCACTCACCCTTAAACACTGTCAAACACACTCGCACACCTACACACACAAACAAACCAACATACAAACACAGGCTCACATGCAATCACAAACACACTCACAAATACTGACACACTCACACCTGCACACACAGACACACTCACACCCACTCACAGACATAAACACTCACACACAATCACACACTCGTATACACACACTCTCCCACTAACACACCTACACACACACAAAAAAACGCATCATCAAACACACACACACTCACATACAGAAATCACACAGGCACTCAGACACTCCTACACTCACACACACTGTCACACACACTCACAAACACACGCAATCACACAGATTTCGGCACAATCACACACCTACACACACAGACTCACTCACACACATTCTCACACACAATCACACACACTCACACACAGTCACCCAATCGTATACACATTCACACACTCACTCCCACTCACACAACTACACACACACACTCTCACAGAGTCACATGCACTCACACCCACACTAAAACCGTCAGAAACACACCTGCACACAAAGACGCTCAGAAACTCACCCACAAACACAATCACACACAACACACTCGTGCACACACTCCCACTCTCACTCCCACTCACACTTACACACACACACACTCACACACACACATATATTAACCACAAAGTCCCTCAAAAAGAAACACCTACACCCAAACGCTCACACACACTCTCACACACCCACACAAAATCACGAAGACTGAGACACTGTTTCACACATTCACACACATACACACAGACACCTTCACTCACATTCTCACACACAATCACAAAAACTCAGACACAATCACACACCGTATACACACTCACACACACACAAACACTCACACAACTTCACTCTCACAAACACACACACTCATTCACACACCTACACACAGAAGCACCCACATTCTCACACACAATTACGCACCTACACATAGACACACACACATATAGTCACACACACATACACACAATCACACACACTCACACACAAACGCACACTTATATACACACACAAAATCACTCCCACACACACAACTAGAATTTCAAAAAAAACACACTCACACCCACACACACTCACAGACACATTCCCACTCACACACTGCTGCACTCACACATCTACACACACAGAGACACCAACACACATGCTCAGAATGACACAAACACACACTCACACACTGCCACAAGCTCTCGCACACCTTTTCACACACCAACACACACAGATTCATATGCACTCACACACACTCACACATTGTCACACACACACTCACACAATGTCACACACTCACTCACACACCTACACACAGAAACACCCACATATTCAGACTGTCAGGCACACACATGCACACACACAGTCACCCACTCATATACACATTCACTCACTCACTCCCACTCACACACCTGCACTCTCACAAACACCCTAACACACTCTCACACTTACACACAGACACACACACACTCAGACAGAAATGCACTCCCACATAGACTCACACAATGTCACACACACACCTAAACAAAAACACACTCACACACACACAAACACAATGACACACTCATATACACACTCACACACTCATTCCCAATCACACCTACACACTCACAAACTCACACACACAGACACATGAGCACTCACGCACATTGACACAGTGCCATAAAGAGTCACACACCTACACACATATAGACACACATCACAAACACACAGACACACAGACTCACACGCACTCACACACACAATCACACTGTCACACACACTCACACACCTACTCACACAAACACTTACAGACACACACGCACTAACACTCACTCAAACACTGTCAAACACACTCGCACACCTACACACACAAACAAAACAACACACAAACACAGGCTCACATGCAATCACACACACACTCACAAATAGTCACACACTCTCACCTGCACTCACAGACACACTCACACCCACTCACAGACAAAATCACTCACACACAATCACACACTCGTATACACACTCTCTCCCACTAACACACCTACACACACACTAACAAACGCATCATCAAACACACACACACTCACATACAGAAATCACACAGGCACTCAGACACTCCTACACTCACACACACTGTCACACACACTCACAAACACACGCAATCACACAGATTTCGGCACAAACACACACCTACACACACAGAATCACTCACACACATTCTCACACACAATCACACACACACAATCACCCATTCGTATACACATTCACACACTCACTCCCACTCACACAACTACACACACACACTCTCACAGAGTCACATGCACTCACACCCACACTAAAACCGTCAGACACACACACCTGCACACAAAGACGCTCAGAAACAAACCCACAAACACAATCACACACAATAACACACTCGTACACACACTCCCACTCTCACTCCCACTCACACTTACACACACACACACTCACACACACACATATATTAACCACAAAGGCCCTCAAAAAGAAACACCTACACTCAAACGCTCACACACACTCTCACACACCCACACAAAATCACGAAGACTGAGACACTGTTCCACACACTCACACACATACACACAGACACATTCACTCACATTCTCACACACAATCACAAAAACTCAGACACAATCACACACCCGTATACACACTCACACACACACAAACACTCACACAACTACACTCTCACAAACACTCACACATTCACACACCTACACACAGAAGCACCCACATTATCACACACATTTGCACACACACAATTACGCACCTACACATAGACACACACACATATAGGCACACACACAATCACACACACTCACACACAATCGCACACTTATATACACACTCACACAATCACTCCCACACACACAACTAGAATTTCACAAAGAAACACACTCACACCCACACACACTCACAGACACATTCCCACTCACACACTCACACACTGCTGCACTCACACATCTACACACACAGAGACACCAACACACATGCTCAGAATGTCTCAAACACACACTCTCACACACTGCCACAAGCTCTCGCTCACCTACTCACACACCAACACACACAGATTCACTTGCACTCACACACACACTCACACAATGTCACACACACACTCACACACCTACACACAGAAACACCCACATATTCAGACTGTCAGGCACAAACATGCACACACACACAGTCACCCACTCATATACACATTCACTCACTCACTCCCACTCACACACCTGCACTCTCACAAACACCCTAACACACTCTCACCGTTACTCACAGACACACACACACTCAGACAGAAATGCACTCCCACATAGACTCACACAATGTCACACACAGACCTAAACAAAAACACACTCACACACACACAAACACAATGACACACTCATATACATACTCACACACTCATTACCAATCACACTGACACTCTCACCAACTCACACACACACACACAGACACATGAGCACTCACGCGCATTGACACAGTGCCATAAACTGTCACACACCTACACACATGTAGACACACCCACAAACACACAGACACACAGACTCACACTCATTCACACACACAATCACCCGGTCACACACACTCACTCACCTACTCACACAAACACTTACAGACACACACGCACTCACCCTTAAACACTGTCAAACACACTCGCACACCTACACACACAAACAAACCAACATACAAACACAGGCTCACATGCAATCACAAACACACTCACAAATACTGACACACTCACACCTGCACACACAGACACACTCACACCCACTCACAGACATAAACACTCACACACAATCACACACTCGTATACACACACTCTCCCACAAACACACCTACACACACACAAAAAAACGCATCATCAAACACACACACACTCACATACAGAAATCACACAGGCACTCAGACACTCCTACACTCACACACACTGTCACACACACTCACAAACACACGCAATCACACAGAGTTCGGCACAATCACACACCTACACACACAGACTCACTCACACACATTCTCACACACAATCACACACACTCACACACAGTCACCCAATCATATACACATTCACACACTCACTCCCACTCACACAACTACACACACACACTCTCACAGAGTCACATGCACTCACACCCACACTAAAACCGTCAGAAACACACCTGCACACAAAGACGCTCAGAAACTCACCCACAAACACAATCACACACAACACACTCGTGCACACACTCCCACTCTCACTCCCACTCACACTTACACACACACACTCACACACACACATATATTAACCACAAAGGCCCTCAAAAAGAAACACCTACACCCAAACGCTCACACACACTCTCACACACCCACACAAAATCACGAAGACTGAGACACTGTTTCACACATTCACACACATACACACAGACACCTTCACTCACATTCTCACACACAATCACAAAAACTCAGACACAATCACACACCGTATACACACTCACACACACACAAACACTCACACAACTTCACTCTCACAAACACACACACACATTCACACACCTACACACAGAAGCACCCACATTCTCACACACAATTACGCACCTACACATAGACACACACACATATAGTCACACACACATACACACAATCACACACACTCACACACAAACGCACACTTATATACACACACACAATCACTCCCACACACACAACTAGAATTTCAAAAAAAACACACTCACACCCACACACACTCACAGACACATTCCCACTCACACACTCACACACTGCTGCACTCACACATCTACACACACAGAGACACCAACACACAATCACAGAATGTCACAAACACACACACTCACACACTGCCACAAGCTCTCGCACAACTACTCACACACAAACACACACAGATTCACATGCACTCACACACACTCACACAATGTCACACACACACTCACACACCTACACACAGATACACCCACATATTCAGACAGTCAGGCAGCACACATGCAAACACACAGTCACCCACTCATATACACATACACTCACTCAATCCCACTCACACCCCTGCACTCTCACAAACACCCTAACACACTCTCACACTTACACACAGACACACACACACTCAGAGAGAAATGCACTCCCACATAGACTCACACAATGTCACACACACACCTAAACAAAAACACACTCACACACACACAAACACAATGACACACTCATATACACACACACTCATTCCCAATCACACCTACACTCTCACAATCTCACACACACACACAGACACATGAGCACTCACGCACATTGACACAGTGCCATAAACAGTCACACACCTACACACATGTAGACACACCCACAAACACACAGACACACAGACTCACACGCATTCACACACACAATCAACCGGTCACACACACTCACACACCTACTCACACAAACACTTAAAGACACACACGCACTAACACTGAAACACTGTCAAACACACTCGCACACCTACACACACAAACAAACCAACACATATACACAGGCTCACATGCAATCACACACACACTCACAAATAGTCACGCACTCTCACCTGCACTCACAGACACACTCACAGCCACTCACAGACAAAAACACTCACACACAATCACACACTCGTATTCACACTCACTCCCACTAACACACCTACACACACACAAACAAACGCATCATCAAACACACACACACTCACATACAGAAATCACACAGGCACTCAGACACTCCTACACTCACACACACTGTCCCACACCCTCACAAACACACACAATCACACAGGGTTCGGCACAATCACACACCTACACACACAGACTCACACACACACATTCTCACACACAATCACACACACTCACACACAGTCACCCAATCGTATACACATTCACACACTCACTCCCACTCACACAACTACACACACACACTCTCACAGAGTCACATGCACTCACACCCACACTAAAACCGTCAGACACACACACCTGCACACAGACGCTCAGACACTCACCCACAAACACAATCACACACAATAACACACTCGTACACACACTCCCACTCTCACTCCCACTCACACTTACACACACACTTTCACACACACACATATAATAACCACAAAGGCCCTCAAAAAGAAACACCTACACCCAAACGCTCACACACACTCTCACACACCCACACAAAATCACGAAGACTGAGACACTGTTTCACACATTCACACACATACACACAGACACCTTCACTCACATTCTCACACACAATCACAAAAACTCAGACACAATCACACACCGTATACACACTCACACACACACAAACACTCACACAACTACACTCTCACAAACACTCACACATTCACACACCTACACACAGAAGCACCCACATTATCACACACATTTGCACACACACAATTACGCACCTACACATAGATACACACACATATAGGCACACACACAATCACACACACTCACACACAATCGCACACTTATATACACACTCACACAATCACTCCCACACACACAACTAGAATTTCACAAAGAAACACACTCACACCCACACACACTCACAGACACATTCCCACTCACACACTCACACACTGCTGCACTCACACATCTACACACACAGAGACACCAACACACATGCTCAGAATGTCTCAAACACACACTCTCACACACTGCCACAAGCTCTCGCTCACCTACTCACACACCAACACACACAGATTCACTTGCACTCACACACACACTCACACAATGTCACACACACACTCACACACCTACACACAGAAACACCCACATATTCAGACTGTCAGGCACAAACATGCACACACACACAGTCACCCACTCATATACACATTCACTCACTCACTCCCACTCACACACCTGCACTCTCACAAACACCCTAACACACTCTCACCGTTACTCACAGACACACACACACTCAGACAGAAATGCACTCCCACATAGACTCACACAATGTCACACACAGACCTAAACAAAAACACACTCACACACACACAAACACAATGACACACTCATATACATACTCACACACTCATTACCAATCACACTGACACTCTCACCAACTCACACACACACACACAGACACATGAGCACTCACGCGCATTGACACAGTGCCATAAACTGTCACACACCTACACACATGTAGACACACCCACAAACACACAGACACACAGACTCACACTCATTCACACACACAATCACCCGGTCACACACACTCACTCACCTACTCACACAAACACTTACAGACACACACGCACTCACCCTTAAACACTGTCAAACACACTCGCACACCTACACACACAAACAAACCAACATACAAACACAGGCTCACATGCAATCACAAACACACTCACAAATACTGACACACTCACACCTGCACACACAGACACACTCACACCCACTCACAGACATAAACACTCACACACAATCACACACTCGTATACACACACTCTCCCACAAACACACCTACACACACACAAAAAAACGCATCATCAAACACACACACACTCACATACAGAAATCACACAGGCACTCAGACACTCCTACACTCACACACACTGTCACACACACTCACAAACACACGCAATCACACAGAGTTCGGCACAATCACACACCTACACACACAGACTCACTCACACACATTCTCACACACAATCACACACACTCACACACAGTCACCCAATCATATACACATTCACACACTCACTCCCACTCACACAACTACACACACACACTCTCACAGAGTCACATGCACTCACACCCACACTAAAACCGTCAGAAACACACCTGCACACAAAGACGCTCAGAAACTCACCCACAAACACAATCACACACAACACACTCGTGCACACACTCCCACTCTCACTCCCACTCACACTTACACACACACACACTCACACACACACATATATTAACCACAAAGGCCCTCAAAAAGAAACACCTACACCCAAACGCTCACACACACTCTCGCACACCCACACAAAATCACGAAGACTGAGACACTGTTTCACACATTCACACACATACACACAGACACCTTCACTCACATTCTCACACACAATCACAAAACCTCAGACACAATCACACACCGTATACACACTCACACACACACAAACACTCACACAACTTCACTCTCACAAACACACACACACATTCACACACCTACACACAGAAGCACCCACATTCTCACACACAATTACGCACCTACACATAGACACACACACATATAGTCACACACACATACACACAATCACACACACTCACACACAAACGCACACTTATATACACACACACAATCACTCCCACACACACAACTAGAATTTCAAAAAAAACACACTCACACCCACACACACTCACAGACACATTCCCACTCACACACTCACACACTGCTGCACTCACACATCTACACACACAGAGACACCAACACACAATCACAGAATGTCACAAACACACACACTCACACACTGCCACAAGCTCTCGCACAACTACTCACACACAAACACACACAGATTCACATGCACTCACACACACTCACACAATGTCACACACACACTCACACACCTACACACAGATACACCCACATATTCAGACAGTCAGGCAGCACACATGCAAACACACAGTCACCCACTCATATACACATACACTCACTCAATCCCACTCACACCCCTGCACTCTCACAAACACCCTAACACACTCTCACACTTACACACAGACACACACACACTCAGAGAGAAATGCACTCCCACATAGACTCACACAATGTCACACACACACCTAAACAAAAACACACTCACACACACACAAACACAATGACACACTCATATACACACACACTCATTCCCAATCACACCTACACTCTCACAATCTCACACACACACAGACACATGAGCACTCACGCACATTGACACAGTGCCATAAACAGTCACACACCTACACACATGTAGACACACCCACAAACACACAGACACACAGACTCACACGCATTCACACACACAATCAACCGGTCACACACACTCACACACCTACTCACACAAACACTTACAGACACACACGCACTAACACTGAAACACTGTCAAACACACTCGCACACCTACACACACAAACAAACCAACACATATACACAGGCTCACATGCAATCACACACACACTCACAAATAGTGACACACTCTCACCTGCACACACAGACACACTCACACCCACTCACAGACAAAAACACTCACACACAATCACACAATCGTATACACACTCTCTCCCACTAACACACCTACACACACACAAACAAAGGCATCATCAAACACACACACACTCACATACAGAAATCACACAGGCACTCAGACACTCCTACACTCACACACACTGTCCCACACCCTCACAAACACACACAATCACACAGACGTCGGCACAATCACACACCTACACACACAGACTAACTCACACACATTCTCACACACACTCACACACACCCACAGTCACCCAATCGTATACACATTCACACAATCACTCCCACTCACACAACTACACACACACACTCTCACAGAGTCACATGCACTCACACCCACACTAAAACCGTCAGACACACACACCTCCACACAAAGACGCTCAGAAACAAACCCACAAACACAATCACACACAATAACACACTCGTACACACACTCCCACTCTCACTCCCACTCCCACTTACACACACACATACTCACACACACGCATATATTAACCACAAAAGCCCTCAAAAAGAAACACCTACACTCAAACGCTCACACACACTCTCACACACCCACACAAATTCACGAAGACTGAGACACTGTTTCACACACTCACACACATACACACAGACACGTTCACTCACATTCTCACAAACAATCACAAAATCTCAGACACAATCACACACCCGTATTCACACTCACACACACACAAACACTCACACAACTACACTCTCACAAACACACTCACACATTCACACACCTACACACAGAAACAACCACATTCTCACAAACAATTGCACACACACAATTACGCTCCTACACATAGACACACACACATATAGGCACACACACATACTCACACACAATCACACACACTCACACACAATCGCACACTTATATACACACTCACACAATCACTCCCACTCACACAAATGATATTTCACAAAGATACACACTGACACCCACACACACTCACAGACTCATTCGCTCTCACACACTCACACACTGCTGCACTCACACATCTACACACACAGAGACACCAACACACAATCACAGAATGTCACAAACACACACACTCACACACTGCCACAAGCTCTCGCACACCTACTCACACACAAACACACACAGATTCACATGCACTCACACACACTCACACAATGTCACACACACACACACCTACACACCGAAACCCCCACATATTCAGACTGTCAGGCAGACACATGCACACACACACAGTCACCCACTCATATACACATTCACTCACTCACTCCCACTCACACACCTGCACTCTCACAAACACCCTAACACACTCTCACCCTTACTCACAGACACACACACACTCAGACAGAAATGCAGTCCCACATAGACCCACACAATGTCACACACAGACCTAAACAAAAACACACTCACACACACACAAACACAATGACACACACTCATATACATACTCACACACTCATTCCCAATCACACTTACACTCTCACAAACTCACACACACACACAGATACATGAGCACTCACGCACATTGACACAGTGCCATAAAGAGTCACACACCTACACACATGTAGACACAAACACAAACACACAGACACACAGACTCACACGCATTCACACTCACAATCACCCGGTCACACACACTCACACACCTACTCACACAAACACTGACAGACACACACGCACTAACACTCACACACTCACACAGACACATGAGCACTCACGCACATTGACACAGTGCCATAAACAGTCACACACCTACACACATGTAGACACACCCACAAACACACAGACACACAGACTCACACGCATTCACACTCACAATCACCCGGTCACACACACTCACTCACCTACTCACACAAACACTTACAGACACACACGCACTGACACTGAAACACTGTCAAACACACTCGCACACCTACACACACAAACAAACCAACACACAAACACAGGCTCACATGCAATCACAAAGACAATCACAAATAGTCACACACTCTCACCTGCACACACAGACACACACACACCCACTCACAGACAAAAACACTCACACACAATCACACACTCGTATACACACTCTGTCCCACTAACACACCTACACACACACAAACAAACGCATCATCAAACACACACACTCACATACAGAAATCACACAGGCACTCAGACACTCCTACACTCACACACACTGTCACACACACTCACAAACACACGCAATCACACAGACTTCGGCACAATCACACACCTACACACACAGACTCACTCACACACATTCTCACACACAGTCACACACACACACAATCACCCAATCGTATACACATTCACACACTCACTCCCACTCACACAACTACGCACACACACTCTCACAGTCACATGCACTCACACCCACACTAAAACTGTCAGACACACACACCTGCACACAGACGCTCAGAAACTCAACCACAAACACAATCACACACAGTAACACACTTGTACACACACTCCCACTCTCACTCCCACTCATACTTACACACACACACTCACACACACACATATATTAACCACAAAGTCCCTCAAAAAGAAACACCTACACTCAAACGCTCACACACACTCTCACACACCCACACAAAATCACGAAGACTGAGACACTGTTTCACACACTCACACACATACACACAGACACATTCACTCACATTCTCACAAACAATCACAAAAACTCAGACACAATCACACATCCGTATACACACTCACACACACACAAACACTCACACAACTACACTCTCACAAACACACTCACACATTCACACACCTACACACAGAAGCACCCACATTCTCACACACATTTGCACACACACAATTACGGACCTACACATAGACACACACACATATAGGCACACACACATACTCACACTCACTCACACACAATCGCACACTTATATACACACTCACACTATCACTCCCACTCACACAACTAGAATTTCACAAAGAAACACACTCACACCCACACACACTCACAGACACATTCACACTCACACACTCACACACTGCTGCACTCACACATCTACACACACAGAGACACCAACACACAATCACAGAAAGTCACAAACACACACACTCACACACTGCCACAAGCTCTCGCACACCTACTCACACACAAACACACACAGATTCACATGCACTCACACACACTCACACAATGTCACACACACTCACACAATGTCACACACACACTCACACACCTACACACAGTAACACCCACATATTCAGACTGTCAGGCACACACATGCACACACACACAGTCACCCACTCATATACACATTCACTCACTCACTCCCACTCACACACCTGCACTCTCACAAACACCCTAACGCACTCTCACTCTTACACACAGACACACACACACTCAGACAGAAATGCACTCCCACATAGACTCACACAATGTCACACACAGACCTAAACAAAAACACACTCACACACACACAAACACAATGACACACTCATATACACACTCACACACTCATTCCCAATCTCACCTACACTCTCACAAACTCACACACACACAGACACATGCGCAATCACGCACATTGACACAGTGCTATAAATAGTCACACACCTACACACATATAGACACACCCACAAACACACAGACACACAGACTCACACGCATTCACACACACAATCACACTGTCACACACACACACACCTACTCACACAAACACTTACAGACACACACGCACTAACACTCAAACACTGTGAAACCCACTCGCACACCTACACACACAAACAAAACAGCACACAAACACAGGCTCACATGCAATCACACACACACTCACAAATAGTCACACACTCTCACCTGCACTCACAGACACACTCACACCCACTCACAGACAAAATCACTCACACACAATCACACACTCGTATACACACTCTCTCCCACTAACACACCTACACACACACTAACAAACGCATCATCAAACACACACACTCACATACAGAAATCACACAGGCACTCAGACACTCCTACACTCACACACACTGTCACACACACTCACAAACACACGCAATCACACAGATTTCGGCACAAACACACACCTACACACACAGACTCACTCACACACATTCTCACACACAATCACACACACACAATCACCCATTCGTATACACATTCACACACTCACTCCCACTCACACAACTACACACACACACTCTCACAGAGTCACATGCACTCACACCCACACTAAAACCGTCAGACACACACACCTGCACACAAAGACGCTCAGAAACAAACCCACAAACACAATCACACACAATAACACACTCGTACACACACTCCCACTCTCACTCCCACTCACACTTACACACACACACACTCACACACACACATATATTAACCACAAAGGCCCTCAAAAAGAAACACCTACACTCAAACGCTCACACACACTCTCACACACCCACACAAAATCACGAAGACTGAGACACTGTTCCACACACTCACACACATACACACAGACACATTCACTCACATTCTCACACACAATCACAAAAACTCAGACACAATCACACACCCGTATACACACTCACACACACACAAACACTCACACAACTACACTCTCACAAACACTCACACATTCACACACCTACACACAGAAGCACCCACATTATCACACACATTTGCACACACACAATTACGCACCTACACATAGATACACACACATATAGGCACACACACAATCACACACACTCACACACAATCGCACACTTATATACACACTCACACAATCACTCCCACACACACAACTAGAATTTCACAAAGAAACACACTCACACCCACACACACTCACAGACACATTCCCACTCACACACTCACACACTGCTGCACTCACACATCTACACACACAGAGACACCAACACACATGCTCAGAATGTCTCAAACACACACTCTCACACACTGCCACAAGCTCTCGCTCACCTACTCACACACCAACACACACAGATTCACTTGCACTCACACACACACTCACACAATGTCACACACACACTCACACACCTACACACAGAAACACCCACATATTCAGACTGTCAGGCACAAACATGCACACACACACAGTCACCCACTCATATACACATTCACTCACTCACTCCCACTCACACACCTGCACTCTCACAAACACCCTAACACACTCTCACCGTTACTCACAGACACACACACACTCAGACAGAAATGCACTCCCACATAGACTCACACAATGTCACACACAGACCTAAACAAAAACACACTCACACACACACAAACACAATGACACACTCATATACATACTCACACACTCATTACCAATCACACTGACACTCTCACCAACTCACACACACACACACAGACACATGAGCACTCACGCGCATTGACACAGTGCCATAAACTGTCACACACCTACACACATGTAGACACACCCACAAACACACAGACACACAGACTCACACTCATTCACACACACAATCACCCGGTCACACACACTCACTCACCTACTCACACAAACACTTACAGACACACACGCACTCACCCTTAAACACTGTCAAACACACTCGCACACCTACACACACAAACAAACCAACATACAAACACAGGCTCACATGCAATCACAAACACACTCACAAATACTGACACACTCACACCTGCACACACAGACACACTCACACCCACTCACAGACATAAACACTCACACACAATCACACACTCGTATACACACACTCTCCCACAAACACACCTACACACACAAAAAAAAACGCATCATCAAACACACACACACTCACATACAGAAATCACACAGGCACTCAGACACTCCTACACTCACACACACTGTCACACACACTCACAAACACACGCAATCACACAGAGTTCGGCACAATCACACACCTACACACACAGACTCACTCACACACATTCTCACACACAATCACACACACTCACACACAGTCACCCAATCATATACACATTCACACACTCACTCCCACTCACACAACTACACACACACACTCTCACAGAGTCACATGCACTCACACCCACACTAAAACCGTCAGAAACACACCTGCACACAAAGACGCTCAGAAACTCACCCACAAACACAATCACACACAACACACTCGTGCACACACTCCCACTCTCACTCCCACTCACACTTACACACACACACACTCACACACACACATATATTAACCACAAAGGCCCTCAAAAAGAAACACCTACACCCAAACGCTCACACACACTCTCGCACACCCACACAAAATCACGAAGACTGAGACACTGTTTCACACATTCACACACATACACACAGACACCTTCACTCACATTCTCACACACAATCACAAAACCTCAGACACAATCACACACCGTATACACACTCACACACACACAAACACTCACACAACTTCACTCTCACAAACACACACACACATTCACACACCTACACACAGAAGCACCCACATTCTCACACACAATTACGCACCTACACATAGACACACACACATATAGTCACACACACATACACACAATCACACACACTCACACACAAACGCACACTTATATACACACACACAATCACTCCCACACACACAACTAGAATTTCAAAAAAAACACACTCACACCCACACACACTCACAGACACATTCCCACTCACACACTCACACACTGCTGCACTCACACATCTACACACACAGAGACACCAACACACAATCACAGAATGTCACAAACACACACACTCACACACTGCCACAAGCTCTCGCACAACTACTCACACACAAACACACACAGATTCACATGCACTCACACACACTCACACAATGTCACACACACACTCACACACCTACACACAGATACACCCACATATTCAGACAGTCAGGCAGCACACATGCAAACACACAGTCACCCACTCATATACACATACACTCACTCAATCCCACTCACACCCCTGCACTCTCACAAACACCCTAACACACTCTCACACTTACACACAGACACACACACACTCAGAGAGAAATGCACTCCCACATAGACTCACACAATGTCACACACACACCTAAACAAAAACACACTCACACACACACAAACACAATGACACACTCATATACACACACACTCATTCCCAATCACACCTACACTCTCACAATCTCACACACACACACAGACACATGAGCACTCACGCACATTGACACAGTGCCATAAACAGTCACACACCTACACACATGTAGACACACCCACAAACACACAGACACACAGACTCACACGCATTCACACACACAATCAACCGGTCACACACACTCACACACCTACTCACACAAACACTTACAGACACACACGCACTAACACTGAAACACTGTCAAACACACTCGCACACCTACACACACAAACAAACCAACACATATACACAGGCTCACATGCAATCACACACACACTCACAAATAGTGACACACTCTCACCTGCACACACAGACACACTCACACCCACTCACAGACAAAAACACTCACACACAATCACACAATCGTATACACACTCTCTCCCACTAACACACCTACACACACACAAACAAAGGCATCATCAAACACACACACACTCACATACAGAAATCACACAGGCACTCAGACACTCCTACACTCACACACACTGTCCCACACCCTCACAAACACACACAATCACACAGACGTCGGCACAATCACACACCTACACACACAGACTAACTCACACACATTCTCACACACACTCACACACACCCACAGTCACCCAATCGTATACACATTCACACAATCACTCCCACTCACACAACTACACACACACACTCTCACAGAGTCACATGCACTCACACCCACACTAAAACCGTCAGACACACACACCTCCACACAAAGACGCTCAGAAACAAACCCACAAACACAATCACACACAATAACACACTCGTACACACACTCCCACTCTCACTCCCACTCCCACTTACACACACACATACTCACACACACGCATATATTAACCACAAAAGCCCTCAAAAAGAAACACCTACACTCAAACGCTCACACACACTCTCACACACCCACACAAATTCACGAAGACTGAGACACTGTTTCACACACTCACACACATACACACAGACACGTTCACTCACATTCTCACAAACAATCACAAAATCTCAGACACAATCACACACCCGTATTCACACTCACACACACACAAACACTCACACAACTACACTCTCACAAACACACTCACACATTCACACACCTACACACAGAAACAACCACATTCTCACAAACAATTGCACACACACAATTACGCTCCTACACATAGACACACACACATATAGGCACACACACATACTCACACACAATCACACACACTCACACACAATCGCACACTTATATACACACTCACACAATCACTCCCACTCACACAAATGATATTTCACAAAGATACACACTGACACCCACACACACTCACAGACTCATTCGCTCTCACACACTCACACACTGCTGCACTCACACATCTACACACACAGAGACACCAACACACAATCACAGAATGTCACAAACACACACACTCACACACTGCCACAAGCTCTCGCACACCTACTCACACACAAACACACACAGATTCACATGCACTCACACACACTCACACAATGTCACACACACACACACCTACACACCGAAACCCCCACATATTCAGACTGTCAGGCAGACACATGCACACACACACAGTCACCCACTCATATACACATTCACTCACTCACTCCCACTCACACACCTGCACTCTCACAAACACCCTAACACACTCTCACCCTTACTCACAGACACACACACACTCAGACAGAAATGCAGTCCCACATAGACCCACACAATGTCACACACAGACCTAAACAAAAACACACTCACACACACACAAACACAATGACACACACTCATATACATACTCACACACTCATTCCCAATCACACTTACACTCTCACAAACTCACACACACACACAGATACATGAGCACTCACGCACATTGACACAGTGCCATAAAGAGTCACACACCTACACACATGTAGACACAAACACAAACACACAGACACACAGACTCACACGCATTCACACTCACAATCACCCGGTCACACACACTCACACACCTACTCACACAAACACTGACAGACACACACGCACTAACACTCACACACTCACACAGACACATGAGCACTCACGCACATTGACACAGTGCCATAAACAGTCACACACCTACACACATGTAGACACACCCACAAACACACAGACACACAGACTCACACGCATTCACACTCACAATCACCCGGTCACACACACTCACTCACCTACTCACACAAACACTTACAGACACACACGCACTGACACTGAAACACTGTCAAACACACTCGCACACCTACACACACAAACAAACCAACACACAAACACAGGCTCACATGCAATCACAAAGACAATCACAAATAGTCACACACTCTCACCTGCACACACAGACACACACACACCCACTCACAGACAAAAACACTCACACACAATCACACACTCGTATACACACTCTGTCCCACTAACACACCTACACACACACAAACAAACGCATCATCAAACACACACACTCACATACAGAAATCACACAGGCACTCAGACACTCCTACACTCACACACACTGTCACACACACTCACAAACACACGCAATCACACAGACTTCGGCACAATCACACACCTACACACACAGACTCACTCACACACATTCTCACACACAGTCACACACACACACAATCACCCAATCGTATACACATTCACACACTCACTCCCACTCACACAACTACGCACACACACTCTCACAGTCACATGCACTCACACCCACACTAAAACTGTCAGACACACACACCTGCACACAGACGCTCAGAAACTCAACCACAAACACAATCACACACAGTAACACACTTGTACACACACTCCCACTCTCACTCCCACTCATACTTACACACACACACTCACACACACACATATATTAACCACAAAGTCCCTCAAAAAGAAACACCTACACTCAAACGCTCACACACACTCTCACACACCCACACAAAATCACGAAGACTGAGACACTGTTTCACACACTCACACACATACACACAGACACATTCACTCACATTCTCACAAACAATCACAAAAACTCAGACACAATCACACATCCGTATACACACTCACACACACACAAACACTCACACAACTACACTCTCACAAACACACTCACACATTCACACACCTACACACAGAAGCACCCACATTCTCACACACATTTGCACACACACAATTACGGACCTACACATAGACACACACACATATAGGCACACACACATACTCACACTCACTCACACACAATCGCACACTTATATACACACTCACACTATCACTCCCACTCACACAACTAGAATTTCACAAAGAAACACACTCACACCCACACACACTCACAGACACATTCACACTCACACACTCACACACTGCTGCACTCACACATCTACACACACAGAGACACCAACACACAATCACAGAAAGTCACAAACACACACACTCACACACTGCCACAAGCTCTCGCACACCTACTCACACACAAACACACACAGATTCACATGCACTCACACACACTCACACAATGTCACACACACTCACACAATGTCACACACACACTCACACACCTACACACAGTAACACCCACATATTCAGACTGTCAGGCACACACATGCACACACACACAGTCACCCACTCATATACACATTCACTCACTCACTCCCACTCACACACCTGCACTCTCACAAACACCCTAACGCACTCTCACTCTTACACACAGACACACACACACTCAGACAGAAATGCACTCCCACATAGACTCACACAATGTCACACACAGACCTAAACAAAAACACACTCACACACACACAAACACAATGACACACTCATATACACACTCACACACTCATTCCCAATCTCACCTACACTCTCACAAACTCACACACACACAGACACATGCGCAATCACGCACATTGACACAGTGCTATAAATAGTCACACACCTACACACATATAGACACACCCACAAACACACAGACACACAGACTCACACGCATTCACACACACAATCACACTGTCACACACACACACACCTACTCACACAAACACTTACAGACACACACGCACTAACACTCAAACACTGTGAAACCCACTCGCACACCTACACACACAAACAAAACAGCACACAAACACAGGCTCACATGCAATCACACACACACTCACAAATAGTCACACACTCTCACCTGCACTCACAGACACACTCACACCCACTCACAGACAAAATCACTCACACACAATCACACACTCGTATACACACTCTCTCCCACTAACACACCTACACACACACTAACAAACGCATCATCAAACACACACACTCACATACAGAAATCACACAGGCACTCAGACACTCCTACACTCACACACACTGTCACACACACTCACAAACACACGCAATCACACAGATTTCGGCACAAACACACACCTACACACACAGACTCACTCACACACATTCTCACACACAATCACACACACACAATCACCCATTCGTATACACATTCACACACTCACTCCCACTCACACAACTACACACACACACTCTCACAGAGTCACATGCACTCACACCCACACTAAAACCGTCAGACACACACACCTGCACACAAAGACGCTCAGAAACAAACCCACAAACACAATCACACACAATAACACACTCGTACACACACTCCCACTCTCACTCCCACTCACACTTACACACACACACACTCACACACACACATATATTAACCACAAAGGCCCTCAAAAAGAAACACCTACACTCAAACGCTCACACACACTCTCACACACCCACACAAAATCACGAAGACTGAGACACTGTTCCACACACTCACACACATACACACAGACACATTCACTCACATTCTCACACACAATCACAAAAACTCAGACACAATCACACACCCGTATACACACTCACACACACACAAACACTCACACAACTACACTCTCACAAACACTCACACATTCACACACCTACACACAGAAGCACCCACATTATCACACACATTTGCACACACACAATTACGCACCTACACATAGACACACACACATATAGGCACACACACAATCACACACACTCACACACAATCGCACACTTATATACACACTCACACAATCACTCCCACACACACAACTAGAATTTCACAAAGAAACACACTCACACCCACACACACTCACAGACACATTCCCACTCACACACTCACACACTGCTGCACTCACACATCTACACACACAGAGACACCAACACACATGCTCAGAATGTCTCAAACACACACTCTCACACACTGCCACAAGCTCTCGCTCACCTACTCACACACCAACACACACAGATTCACTTGCACTCACACACACACTCACACAATGTCACACACACACTCACACACCTACACACAGAAACACCCACATATTCAGACTGTCAGGCACAAACATGCACACACACACAGTCACCCACTCATATACACATTCACTCACTCACTCCCACTCACACACCTGCACTCTCACAAACACCCTAACACACTCTCACCGTTACTCACAGACACACACACACTCAGACAGAAATGCACTCCCACATAGACTCACACAATGTCACACACAGACCTAAACAAAAACACACTCACACACACAAACACAATGACACACTCATATACATACTCACACACTCATTACCAATCACACTGACACTCTCACCAACTCACACACACACACACAGACACATGAGCACTCACGCGCATTGACACAGTGCCATAAACTGTCACAAACCTACACACATGCAGACACACCCACAAACACACAGACACACAGACTCACACTCATTCACACACACAATCACCCGGTCACACACACTCACTCACCTACTCACACAAACACTTACAGACACACACGCACTCACCCTTAAACACTGTCAAACACACTCGCACACCTACACACACAAACAAACCAACATACAAACACAGGCTCACATGCAATCACAAACACACTCACAAATACTGACACACTCACACCTGCACACACAGACACACTCACACCCACTCACAGACATAAACACTCACACACAATCACACACTCGTATACACACACTCTCCCACTAACACACCTACACACACAAAAAAACGCATCATCAAACACACACACACTCACATACAGAAATCACACAGGCACTCAGACACTCCTACACTCACACACACTGTCACACACACTCACAAACACACGCAATCACACAGATTTCGGCACAATCACACACCTACACACACAGACTCACTCACACACAATCTCACACACAATCACACACACTCACACACAGTCACCCAATCGTATACTCATTCACACACTCACTCCCACTCACACAACTACACACACACACTCTCACAGAGTCACATGCACTCACACCCACACTAAAACCGTCAGAAACACACCTGCACACAAAGACGCTCAGAAACTCACCCACAAACACAATCACACACAACACACTCGTGCACACACTCCCACTCTCACTCCCACTCACACTTACACACACACACACTCACACACACACATATATTAACCACAAAGGCCCTCAAAAAGAAACACCTACACCCAAACGCTCACACACACTCTCACACACCCACACAAAATCACGAAGACTGAGACACTGTTTCACACATTCACACACATACACACAGACACCTTCACTCACATTCTCACACACAATCACAAAAACTCAGACACAATCACACACCGTATACACACTCACACACACACAAACACTCACACAACTTCACTCTCACAAACACACTCACACATTCACACACCTACACACAGAAGCACCCACATTCTCACACACAATTACGCACCTACACATAGACACACACACATATAGTCACACACACATACACACAATCACACACACTCACACACAAACGCACACTTATATACACACACACAATCACTCCCACACACACAACTAGAATTTCAAAAAAAACACACTCACACCCACACACACTCACAGACACATTCCCACTCACACACTCACACACTGCTGCACTCACACATCTACACACACAGAGACACCAACACACAATCTCAGAATGTCACAAACACACACACTCACACACTGTCACAAGCTCTCGCACACCTTTTCACACACCAACACACACAGATTCATATGCACTCACACACACTCACACATTGTCACACACACACTCACACAATGTCACACACTCACTCACACACCTACACACAGAAACACCCACATATTCAGACTGTCAGGCACACACATGCACACACACAGTCACCCACTCATATACGCATTCACTCACTCACTCCCACTCACACACCTGCACTCTCACAAACACCCTAACACACTCTCACACTTACACACAGACACACACACACTCAGACAGAAATGCACTCCCACATAGACTCACACAATGTCACACACACACCTAAACAAAAACACACTCACACACACACACAAACACAATGACACACTCATATACACACTCACACACTCATTCCCAATCACACCTACACACTCACAAACTCACACACACACAGACACATGAGCACTCACGCACATTTACACAGTGCCATAAAGAGTCACACACCTACACACATATAGACACACATCACAAACACACAGACACACAGACTCACACGCACTCACACACACAATCACACTGTCAAACACCTACTCACACAAACACTTACAGACACACACGCACTAACACTCACTCAAACACTGTCAAACACACTCGCACACCTACACACACAAACAAAACAACACACAAACACAGGCTCACATGCAATCACACACACACTCACAAATAGTCACACACTCTCACCTGCACTCACAGACACACTCACACCCACTCACAGACAAAATCACTCACACACAATCACACACTCGTATACACACTCTCTCCCTCTAACACACCTACTCACACACTAACAAACGCATCATCAAACACACACACTCACATACAGAAATCACACAGGCACTCAGACACTCCTACACTCACACACACTGTCACACACACTCACAAACACACGCAATCACACAGATTTCGGCACAAACACACACCTACACACACAGACTCACTCACACACATTCTCACACACAATCACACACACACAATCACCCATTCGTATACACATTCACACACTCACTCCCACTCACACAACTACACACACACACTCTCACAGAGTCACATGCACTCACACCCACACTAAAACCATCAGACACACACACCTGCACACAAAGACGCTCAGAAACAAACCCACAAACACAATCACACACAATAACACACTCGTACACACACTCCCACTCTCACTCCCACTCACACTTACACACACACACACTCACACACACACATATATTAACCACAAAGGCCCTCAAAAAGAAACACCTACACCCAAACGCTCACACACACTCTCACACACCCACACAAAATCACGAAGACTGAGACACTGTTTCACACATTCACACACATACACACAGACACCTTCACTCACATTCTCACACACAATCACAAAAACTCAGACACAATCACACACCGTATACACACTCACACACACACAAACACTCACACAACTTCACTCTCACAAACACACTCACACATTCACACACCTACACACAGAAGCACCCACATTCTCACACACAATTACGCACCTACACATAGACACACACACATATAGTCACACACACATACACACAATCACACACACTCACACACAAACGCACACTTATATACACACACACAATCACTCCCACACACACAACTAGAATTTCAAAAAAAACACACTCACACCCACACACACTCACAGACACATTCCCACTCACACACTCACACACTGCTGCACTCACACATCTACACACACAGAGACACCAACACACAATCTCAGAATGTCACAAACACACACACTCACACACTGTCACAAGCTCTCGCACACCTTTTCACACACCAACACACACAGATTCATATGCACTCACACACACTCACACATTGTCACACACACACTCACACAATGTCACACACTCACTCACACACCTACACACAGAAACACCCACATATTCAGACTGTCAGGCACACACATGCACACACACAGTCACCCACTCATATACGCATTCACTCACTCACTCCCACTCACACACCTGCACTCTCACAAACACCCTAACACACTCTCACACTTACACACAGACACACACACACTCAGACAGAAATGCACTCCCACATAGACTCACACAATGTCACACACACACCTAAACAAAAACACACTCACACACACACACAAACACAATGACACACTCATATACACACTCACACACTCATTCCCAATCACACCTACACACTCACAAACTCACACACACACAGACACATGAGCACTCACGCACATTTACACAGTGCCATAAAGAGTCACACACCTACACACATATAGACACACATCACAAACACACAGACACACAGACTCACACGCACTCACACACACAATCACACTGTCAAACACCTACTCACACAAACACTTACAGACACACACGCACTAACACTCACTCAAACACTGTCAAACACACTCGCACACCTACACACACAAACAAAACAACACACAAACACAGGCTCACATGCAATCACACACACACTCACAAATAGTCACACACTCTCACCTGCACTCACAGACACACTCACACCCACTCACAGACAAAATCACTCACACACAATCACACACTCGTATACACACTCTCTCCCTCTAACACACCTACTCACACACTAACAAACGCATCATCAAACACACACACTCACATACAGAAATCACACAGGCACTCAGACACTCCTACACTCACACACACTGTCACACACACTCACAAACACACGCAATCACACAGATTTCGGCACAAACACACACCTACACACACAGACTCACTCACACACATTCTCACACACAATCACACACACACAATCACCCATTCGTATACACATTCACACACTCACTCCCACTCACACAACTACACACACACACTCTCACAGAGTCACATGCACTCACACCCACACTAAAACCGTCAGACACACACACCTGCACACAAAGACGCTCAGAAACAAACCCACAAACACAATCACACACAATAACACACTCGTACACACACTCCCACTCTCACTCCCACTCACACTTACACACACACACACTCACACACACACATATATTAACCACAAAGGCCCTCAAAAAGAAACACCTACACTCAAACGCTCACACACACTCTCACACACCCACACAAAATCACGAAGACTGAGACACTGTTCCACACACTCACACACATACACACAGACACATTCACTCACATTCTCACACACAATCACAAAAACTCAGACACAATCACACACCCGTATACACACTCACACACACACAAACACTCACACAACTACACTCTCACAAACACTCACACATTCACACACCTACACACAGAAGCACCCACATTATCACACACATTTGCACACACACAATTACGCACCTACACATAGACACACACACATATAGGCACACACACCATCACACACACTCACACACAATCGCACACTTATATACACACTCACACAATCACTCCCACTCACACAACTAGAATTTCACAAAGAAACACACTCACACCCACACACACTCACAGACACATTCCCACTCACACACTCACACACTGCTGCACTCACACATCTACACACACAGAGACACCAACACACATGCTCAGAATGTCTCAAACACACACTCTCACACACTGCCACAAGCTCTCGCTCACCTACTCACACACCAACACACACAGATTCACTTGCACTCACACACACACTCACACAATGTCACACACACACTCACACATCTACACACAGAAACACCCACATATTCAGACTGTCAGGCACAAACATGCACACACACACAGTCACCCACTCATATACACATTCACTCACTCACTCCCACTCACACACCTGCACTCTCACAAACACCCTAACACACTCTCACCGTTACTCACAGACACACACACACTCAGACAGAAATGCACTCCCACATAGACTCACACAATGTCACACACAGACCTAAACAAAAACACACTCACACACACACAAACACAATGACACACTCATATACATACACACTCATTACCAATCACACTGACACTCTCACCAACTCACACACACACACACAGACACATGAGCACTCACGCGCATTGACACAGTGCCATAAACAGTCACACACCTACACACATGTAGACACACCCACAAACACACAGACACACAGACTCACACTCATTCACACACACAATCACCCGGTCACACACACTCACTCACCTACTCACACAAACACTTAAAGACACACACGCACTCACCCTTAAACACTGTCAAACACACTCGCACACCTACACACACAAACAAACCAACATACAAACACAGGCTCACATGCAATCACAAACACACTCACAAATACTGACACACTCACACCTGCACACACAGACACACTCACACCCACTCACAGACATAAACACTCACACACAATCACACACTCGTATACACACTCTCTCCCACTAACACACCTACTCACACACTAACAAACGCATCATCAAACACACACACACTCACATACAGAAATCACACAGGCACTCAGACACTCCTACACTCACACACACTGTCACACACACTCACAAACACACGCAATCACACAGAGTTCGGCACAATCACACACCTACACACACAGACTCACTCACACACATTCTCACACACAATCACACACACTCACACACAGTCACTCAATCGTATACACATTCACACACTCTCTCCCACTAACACACCTACACACACACACTCTCACAGTCACATGCACTCACACCCACACTAAAACTGTCAGACACACACACCTGCACACAGACGCTCAGAAACTCAACCACAAACACAATCACACACTATAACACACTTGTACACACACTCCCACTCTCACTCCCACTC
Organism: Manis pentadactyla; assembly: GCF_030020395.1. Taxonomy (NCBI): domain Eukaryota; kingdom Metazoa; phylum Chordata; class Mammalia; order Pholidota; family Manidae; genus Manis; species Manis pentadactyla. The sequence continues at coordinate 65,015 of NW_026644721.1, forward strand.
ATACTTACACACACACACACTCACCCACACACATATATTAACCACAAAGTCCCTCAAAAAGAAACACCTACACTCAAACGCTCACACACACTCTCACACACCCACACAAAATCACGAAGACTGAGACACTGTTTCACACACTCACACACATACACACAGACACATTCACTCACATTCTCACACACAATCACAAAAACTCAGACACAATCACACACCCGTATACACACTCACACACACACAAACACTCACACAACTACACTCTCACAAACACTCACACATTCACACACCTACACACAGAAGCACCCACTTTCTCACACATATTTGCACACACACAATTACGCACCTACACATAGACACACACACATATAGGCACACACACATACTCACACACACTCACACACAATTGCACACTTATATACACACTCACACAATCACTCCCACTCACACAACTACAATTTCAAAAAGTAACACACTCACACCCACACACACTCACAGACACATTCCCACTCACACACTCACACACTGCTGCACTCACACATCTACACACACAGAGACACCAACACACAATCACAGAATGTCACAAACACACACACTCACACACTGCCACAAGCTCTCGCACAACTACTCACACACAAACACACACAGATTCACATGCACTCACACACACTCACACAATGTCACACACACACTCACACACCTACACACAGATACACCCACATATTCAGACAGTCAGGCAGCACACATGCAAACACACAGTCACCCACTCATATACACATACACTCACTCAATCCCACTCACACCCCTGCACTCTCACAAACACCCTAACACACTCTCACACTTACACACAGACACACACACACTCAGAGAGAAATGCACTCCCACATAGACTCACACAATGTCACACACACACCTAAACAAAAACACACTCACACACACACAAACACAATGACACACTCATATACACACACACTCATTCCCAATCACACCTACACTCTCACAATCTCACACACACACACAGACACATGAGCACTCACGCACATTGACACAGTGCCATAAACAGTCACACACCTACACACATGTAGACACACCCACAAACACACAGACACACAGACTCACACGCATTCACACACACAATCAACCGGTCACACACACTCACACACCTACTCACACAAACACTTACAGACACACACGCACTAACACTGAAACACTGTCAAACACACTCGCACACCTACACACACAAACAAACCAACACATATACACAGGCTCACATGCAATCACACACACACTCACAAATAGTGACACACTCTCACCTGCACACACAGACACACTCACACCCACTCACAGACAAAAACACTCACACACAATCACACAATCGTATACACACTCTCTCCCACTAACACACCTACACACACACAAACAAAGGCATCATCAAACACACACACACTCACATACAGAAATCACACAGGCACTCAGACACTCCTACACTCACACACACTGTCCCACACCCTCACAAACACACACAATCACACAGACGTCGGCACAATCACACACCTACACACACAGACTAACTCACACACATTCTCACACACACTCACACACACCCACAGTCACCCAATCGTATACACATTCACACAATCACTCCCACTCACACAACTACACACACACACTCTCACAGAGTCACATGCACTCACACCCACACTAAAACCGTCAGACACACACACCTCCACACAAAGACGCTCAGAAACAAACCCACAAACACAATCACACACAATAACACACTCGTACACACACTCCCACTCTCACTCCCACTCCCACTTACACACACACATACTCACACACACACATATATTAACCACAAGAGCCCTCAAAAAGAAACACCTACACTCAAACGCTCACACACACTCTCACACACCCACACAAATTCACGAAGACTGAGACACTGTTTCACACACTCACACACATACACACAGACACGTTCACTCACATTCTCACAAACAATCACAAAATCTCAGACACAATCACACACCCGTATTCACACTCACACACACACAAACACTCACACAACTACACTCTCACAAACACACTCACACATTCACACACCTACACACAGAAACAACCACATTCTCACAAACAATTGCACACACACAATTACGCTCCTACACATAGACACACACACATATAGGCACACACACATACTCACACACAATCACACACACTCACACACAATCGCACACTTATATACACACTCACACAATCACTCCCACTCACACAAATGATATTTCACAAAGAAACACACTGACACCCACACACACTCACAGACTCATTCGCACTCACACACTCACACACTGCTTCACTCACACATCTACACACACAGAGACACCAACACACAATCACAGAATGTCACAAACACACACACTCACACACTGCCACAAGCTCTCGCACACCTACTCACACACAAACACACACAGATTCACATGCACTCACACACACTCACACAATGTCACACACACACACACCTACACACCGAAACCCCCACATATTCAGACTGTCAGGCAGACACATGCACACACACACAGTCACCCACTCATATACACATTCACTCACTCACTCCCACTCACACACCTGCACTCTCACAAACACCCTAACACACTCTCACCCTTACTCACAGACACACACACACTCAGACAGAAATGCAGTCCCACATAGACCCACACAATGTCACACACAGACCTAAACAAAAACACACTCACTCACACACAAACACAATGACACACACTCATATACATACTCACACACTCATTCCCAATCACACTTACACTCTCACAAACTCACACACACACACAGATACATGAGCACTCACGCACATTGACACAGTGCCATAAAGAGTCACACACCTACACACATGTAGACACAAACACAAACACACAGACACACAGACTCACACGCATTCACACTCACAATCACCCGGTCACACACACTCACACACCTACTCACACAAACACTGACAGACACACACGCACTAACACTCACACACTCACACAGACACATGAGCACTCACGCACATTGACACAGTGCCATAAACAGTCACACACCTACACACATGTAGACACACCCACAAACACACAGACACACAGACTCACACGCATTCACACTCACAATCACCCGGTCACACACACTCACACACCTACTCACACAAACACTGACAGACACACATGCACTAACACTGAAACACTGTCAAACACACTCGCACACCTACACACACAAACAAACCAACACACAAACACAGGCTCACATGCAATCACAAAGACAATCACAAATAGTCACACACTCTCACCTGCACACACAGACACACACACACCCACTCACAGACAAAAACACTCACACACAATCACACACTCGTATACACACTCTGTCCCACTAACACACCTACACACACACAAACAAACGCATCATCAAACACACACACTCACATACAGAAATCACACAGGCACTCAGACACTCCTACACTCACACACACTGTCACACACACTCACAAACACACACAATCACACAGACTTCGGCACAATCACACACCTACACACACAGACTCACTCACACACATTCTCACACACAGTCACACACACACAATCACCCAATCGTATACACATTCACACACTCACTCCCACTCACACAACTACGCACACACACTCTCACAGTCACATGCACTCACACCCACACTAAAACTGTCAGACACACACACCTGCACACAGACGCTCAGAAACTCAACCACAAACACAATCACACACAATAACACACTTGTACACACACTCCCACTCTCACTCCCACTCATACTTACACACACACACTCACACACACACATATATTAACCACAAAGTCCCTCAAAAAGAAACACCTACACTCAAACGCTCACACACACTCTCACACACCCACACAAAATCACGAAGACTGAGACACTGTTTCACACACTCACACACATACACACAGACACATTCACTCACATTCTCACACACAATCACAAAAACTCAGACACAATCACACACCCGTATACACACTCACACACACACAAACACTCACACAACTACACTCTCACAAACACACTCACACATTCACACACCTACACACAGAAGCACCCACATTCTCACACACATTTGCACACACACAATTACGGACCTACACATAGACACACACACATATAGGCACACACACATACTCACACTCACTCACACACAATCGCACACTTATATACACACTCACACAATCACTCCCACTCACACAACTAGAATTTCACAAAGAAACACACTCACACCCACACACACTCACAGACACATTCCCACTCACACACTCACACACTGCTGCACTCACACATCTACACACACAGAGACACCAACACACAATCACAGAAAGTCACAAACACACACACTCACACACTGCCACAAGCTCTCGCACACCTACTCACACACAAACACACACAGATTCACATGCACTCACACACACTCACACAATGTCACACACACTCACACAATGTCACACACACACTCACACACCTACACACAGTAACACCCACATATTCAGACTGTCAGGCACACACATGCACACACACACAGTCACCCACTCATATACACATTCACTCACTCACTCCCACTCACACACCTGCACTCTCACAAACACCCTAACGCACTCTCACTCTTACACACAGACACACACACACTCAGACAGAAATGCACTCCCACATAGACTCACACAATGTCACACACAGACCTAAACAAAAACACACTCACACACACACAAACACAATGACACACTCATATACACACTCACACACTCATTCCCAATCTCACCTACACTCTCACAAACTCACACACACACAGACACATGCGCAATCACGCACATTGACACAGTGCTATAAATAGTCACACACCTACACACATATAGACACACCCACAAACACACAGACACACAGACTCACACGCATTCACACACACAATCACACTGTCACACACACACACACCTACTCACACAAACACTTACAGACACACACGCACTAACACTCAAACACTGTGAAACCCACTCGCACACCTACACACACAAACAAAACAGCACACAAACACAGGCTCACATGCAATCACACACACACTCACAAATAGTCACACACTCTCACCTGCACTCACAGACACACTCACACCCACTCACAGACAAAATCACTCACACACAATCACACACTCGTATACACACTCTCTCCCACTAACACACCTACACACACACTAACAAACGCATCATCAAACACACACACTCACATACAGAAATCACACAGGCACTCAGACACTCCTACACTCACACACACTGTCACACACACTCACAAACACACGCAATCACACAGATTTCGGCACAAACACACACCTACACACACAGACTCACTCACACACATTCTCACACACAATCACACACACACAATCACCCATTCGTATACACATTCACACACTCACTCCCACTCACACAACTACACACACACACTCTCACAGAGTCACATGCACTCACACCCACACTAAAACCGTCAGACACACACACCTGCACACAAAGACGCTCAGAAACAAACCCACAAACACAATCACACACAATAACACACTCGTACACACACTCCCACTCTCACTCCCATTCACACTTACACACACACACACTCACACACACACATATATTAACCACAAAGGCCCTCAAAAAGAAACACCTACACTCAAACGCTCACACACACTCTCACACACCCACACAAAATCACGAAGACTGAGACACTGTTCCACACACTCACACACATACACACAGACACATTCACTCACATTCTCACACACAATCACAAAAACTCAGACACAATCACACACCCGTATACACACTCACACACACACAAACACTCACACAACTACACTCTCACAAACACTCACACATTCACACACCTACACACAGAAGCACCCACATTATCACACACATTTGCACACACACAATTACGCACCTACACATAGACACACACACATATAGGCACACACACAATCACACACACTCACACACAATCGCACACTTATATACACACTCACACAATCACTCCCACACACACAACTAGAATTTCACAAAGAAACACACTCACACCCACACACACTCACAGACACATTCCCACTCACACACTCACACACTGCTGCACTCACACATCTACACACACAGAGACACCAACACACATGCTCAGAATGTCTCAAACACACACTCTCACACACTGCCACAAGCTCTCGCTCACCTACTCACACACCAACACACACAGATTCACTTGCACTCACACACACACTCACACAATGTCACACACACACTCACACACCTACACACAGAAACACCCACATATTCAGACTGTCAGGCACAAACATGCACACACACACAGTCACCCACTCATATACACATTCACTCACTCACTCCCACTCACACACCTGCACTCTCACAAACACCCTAACACACTCTCACCGTTACTCACAGACACACACACACTCAGACAGAAATGCACTCCCACATAGACTCACACAATGTCACACACAGACCTAAACAAAAACACACTCACACACACAAACACAATGACACACTCATATACATACTCACACACACATTACCAATCACACTGACACTCTCACCAACTCACACACACACACACAGACACATGAGCACTCACGCGCATTGACACAGTGCCATAAACTGTCACAAACCTACACACATGCAGACACACCCACAAACACACAGACACACAGACTCACACTCATTCACACACACAATCACCCGGTCACACACACTCACTCACCTACTCACACAAACACTTACAGACACACACGCACTCACCCTTAAACACTGTCAAACACACTCGCACACCTACACACACAAACAAACCAACATACAAACACAGGCTCACATGCAATCACAAACACACTCACAAATACTGACACACTCACACCTGCACACACAGACACACTCACACCCACTCACAGACATAAACACTCACACACAATCACACACTCGTATACACACACTCTCCCACTAACACACCTACACACACAAAAAAACGCATCATCAAACACACACACACTCACATACAGAAATCACACAGGCACTCAGACACTCCTACACTCACACACACTGTCACACACACTCACAAACACACGCAATCACACAGATTTCGGCACAATCACACACCTACACACACAGACTCACTCACACACATTCTCACACACAATCACACACACTCACACACAGTCACCCAATCGTATACTCATTCACACACTCACTCCCACTCACACAACTACACACACACACTCTCACAGAGTCACATGCACTCACACCCACACTAAAACCGTCAGAAACACACCTGCACACAAAGACGCTCAGAAACTCACCCACAAACACAATCACACACAACACACTCGTGCACACACTCCCACTCTCACTCCCACTCACACTTACACACACACACACTCACACACACACATATATTAACCACAAAGGCCCTCAAAAAGAAACACCTACACCCAAACGCTCACACACACTCTCGCACACCCACACAAAATCACGAAGACTGAGACACTGTTTCACACATTCACACACATACACACAGACACCTTCACTCACATTCTCACACACAATCACAAAAACTCAGACACAATCACACACCGTATACACACTCACACACACACAAACACTCACACAACTTCACTCTCACAAACACACTCACACATTCACACACCTACACACAGAAGCACCCACATTCTCACACACAATTACGCACCTACACATAGACACACACACATATAGTCACACACACATACACACAATCACACACACTCACACACAAACGCACACTTATATACACACACACAATCACTCCCACACACACAACTAGAATTTCAAAAAAAACACACTCACACCCACACACACTCACAGACACATTCCCACTCACACACTCACACACTGCTGCACTCACACATCTACACACACAGAGACACCAACACACATGCTCAGAATGTCACAAACACACACACTCACACACTGTCACAAGCTCTCGCACACCTTTTCACACACCAACACACACAGATTCATATGCACTCACACACACTCACACATTGTCACACACACACTCACACAATGTCACACACTCACTCACACACCTACACACAGAAACACCCACATATTCAGACTGTCAGGCACACACATGCACACACACAGTCACCCACTCATATACGCATTCACTCACTCACTCCCACTCACACACCTGCACTCTCACAAACACCCTAACACACTCTCACACTTACACACAGACACACACACACTCAGACAGAAATGCACTCCCACATAGACTCACACAATGTCACACACACACCTAAACAAAAACACACTCACACACACACACAAACACAATGACACACTCATATACACACTCACACACTCATTCCCAATCACACCTACACACTCACAAACTCACACACACACAGACACATGAGCACTCACGCACATTGACACAGTGCCATAAAGAGTCACACACCTACACACATATAGACACACATCACAAACACACAGACACACAGACTCACACGCACTCACACACACAATCACACTGTCACACACACTCACACACCTACTCACACAAACACAGACACACACGCACTAACACTCACTCAAACACTGTCAAACACACTCGCACACCTACACACACAAACAAAACAACACACAAACACAGGCTCACATGCAATCACACACACACTCACAAATAGTCACACACTCTCACCTGCACTCACAGACACACTCACACCCACTCACAGACAAAATCACTCACACACAATCACAAACTCGTATACACACTCTCTCCCACTAACACACCTACACACACACTAACAAACGCATCATCAAACACACACACACTCACATACAGAAATCACACAGGCACTCAGACACTCCTACACTCACACACACTGTCACACACACTCACAAACACACGCAATCACACAGATTTCGGCACAAACACACACCTACACACACAGACTCACTCACACACATTCTCACACACAATCACACACACAATCACCCATTCGTATACACATTCACACACTCACTCCCACTCACACAACTACACACACACACTCTCACAGTCACATGCACTCACACCCACACTAAAACCGTCAGACACACACACCTGCACACAAAGACGCTCAGAAACAAACCCACAAACACAATCACACACAATAACACACTCGTACACACACTCCCACTCTCACTCCCACTCACACTTACACACACACACTCACACACACACATATATTAACCACAAAGTCCCTCAAAAAGAAACACCTACACTCAAACGCTCAAACACACTCTCACACACCCACACAAAATCACGAAGACTGAGACACTGTTCCACACACTCACACACATACACAGACACATTCACTCACATTCTCACACACAATCACAAAAACTCAGACACAATCACACACCCGTATACACACTCACACACACACAAACACTCACACAACTACACTCTCACAAACACTCACACATTCACACACCTACACACAGAAGCACCCTCATTATCACACACATTTGCACACACACAATTACGCACCTACACATAGACACACACACATATAGGCACACACACAATCACACACACTCACACACAATCGCACACTTATATACACACTCACACAATCACTCCCACACACACAACTAGAATTTCACAAAGAAACACACTCACACCCACACACACTCACAGACACATTCCCACTCACACACTCACACACTGCTGCACTCACACATCTACACACACAGAGACACCAACACACATGCTCAGAATGTCTCAAACACACACTCTCACACACTGCCACAAGCTCTCGCTCACCTACTCACACACCAACACACACAGATTCACTTGCACTCACACACACACTCACACAATGTCACACACACACTCACACACCTACACACAGAAACACCCACATATTCAGACTGTCAGGCACAAACATGCACACACACACAGTCACCCACACATATACACATTCACTCACTCCCACTCACACACCTGCACTCTCACAAACACCCTAACACACTCTCACACTTACACACAGACACACACACACTCAGACAGAAATGCACTCCCACATAGACTCACACAATGTCACACACACACCTAAACAAAAACACACTCACACACACACAAACACAATGACACACTCATATACATACACACTCATTACCAATCACACTGACACTCTCACCAACTCACACACACACACAGACACATGAGCACTCACGCGCATTGACACAGTGCCATAAACAGTCACACACCTACACACATGTAGACACACCCACAAACACACAGACACACAGACTCACACTCATTCACACACACAATCACCCGGTCACACACACTCACTCACCTACTCACACAAACACTTACAGACACACACGCACTCACCCTTAAACACTGTCAAACACACTCGCACACCTACACACACAAACAAACCAACATACAAACACAGGCTCACATGCAATCACAAACACACTCACAAATACTGACACACTCACACCTGCACACACAGACACACTCACACCCACTCACAGACATAAACACTCACACACAATCACACACTCGTATACACACACTCTCCCACTAACACACCTACACACACAAAAAAAAACGCATCATCAAACACACACACACTCACATACAGAAATCACACAGGCACTCAGACACTCCTACACTCACACACACTGTCACACACACTCACAAACACACGCAATCACACAGAGTTCGGCACAATCACACACCTACACACACAGACTCACTCACACACATTCTCACACACAATCACACACACTCACACACAGTCACCCAATCGTATACACATTCACACACTCACTCCCACTCACACAACTACACACACACACTCTCACAGAGTCACATGCACTCACACCCACACTAAAACCGTCAGAAACACACCTGCACACAAAGACGCTCAGAAACTCACCCACAAACACAATCACACACAACACACTCGTGCACACACTCCCACTCTCACTCCCACTCACACTTACACACACACACACTCACACACACACATATATTAACCACAAAGGCCCTCAAAAAGAAACACCTACACCCAAACGCTCACACACACTCTCACACACCCACACAAAATCACGAAGACTGAGACACTGTTTCACACATTCACACACATACACAAAGACACCTTCACTCACATTCTCACACACAATCACAAAAACTCAGACACAATCACACACCCGTATACACACTCACACACACACAAACACTCACACAACTTCACTCTCACAAACACACACACTCATTCACACACCTACACACAGAAGCACCCACATTCTCACACACAATTACGCACCTACACATAGACACACACATATAGTCACACACACATACACACAATCACACACACTCACACACAAACGCACACTTATGTACACACACACAATCACTCCCACACACACAACTAGAATTTCAAAAAAAACACACTCACACCCACACACACTCACAGACACATTCCCACTCACACACTGCTGCACTCACACATCTACACACACAGAGACACCAACACACATGCTCAGAATGACACAAACACACACACTCACAGACTGCCACAAGCTCTCGCACACCTTTTCACACACCAACACACACAGATTCATATGCACTCACACACACTCACACATTGTCACACACACACTCACACAATGTCACACACTCACTCACACACCTACACACAGAAACACCCACATATTCAGACTGTCAGGCACAAACATGCACACACACAGTCACCCACTCATATACACATTCACTCACTCACTCCCACTCACACACCTGCACTCTCACAAACACCCTAACACACTCTCACACTTACACACAGACACACACACACTCAGACAGAAATGCACTCCCACATAGACTCACACAATGTCACACACACACCTAAACAAAAACACACTCACACACACACAAACACAATGACACACTCATATACACACTCACACACTCATTCCCAATCACACCTACACACTCACAAACTCACACACACAGACACATGAGCACTCACGCACATTGACACAGTGCCATAAAGAGTCACACACCTACACACATATAGACACACATCACAAACACACACACAGACTCACACGCACTCACACACACAATCACACTGTCACACACACTCACACACCTACTCACACAAACACTTACAGACACACACGCACTAACACTCACTCAAACACTGTCAAACACACTCGCACACCTACACACACAAACAAAACAACACACAAACACAGGCTCACATGCAATCACACACACACTCACAAATAGTCACACACTCTCACCTGCACTCACAGACACACTCACACCCACTCACAGACAAAATCACTCACACACAATCACACACTCGTATACACACTCTCTCCCACTAACACACCTACACACACACTAACAAACGCATCATCAAACACACACACACTCACATACAGAAATCACACAGGCACTCAGACACTCCTACACTCACACACACTGTCACACACACTCACAAACACACGCAATCACACAGATTTCGGCACAAACACACACCTACACACACAGACTCACTCACACACATTCTCACACACAATCACACACACACAATCACCCATTCGTATACACATTCACACACTCACTCCCACTCACACAACTACACACACACACTCTCACAGAGTCACATGCACTCACACCCACACTAAAACCGTCAGACACACACACCTGCACACAAAGACGCTCAGAAACAAACCCACAAACACAATCACACACAATAACACACTCGTACACACACTCCCACTCTCACTCCCACTCACACTTACACACACACACACTCACACACACACATATATTAACCACAAAGGCCCTCAAAAAGAAACACCTACACTCAAACGCTCACACACACTCTCACACACCCACACAAAATCACGAAGACTGAGACACTGTTCCACACACTCACACACATACACACAGACACATTCACTCACATTCTCACACACAATCACAAAAACTCAGACACAATCACACACCCGTATACACACTCACACACACACAAACACTCACACAACTACACTCTCACAAACACTCACACATTCACACACCTACACACAGAAGCACCCACATTATCACACACATTTGCACACACACAATTACGCACCTACACATAGATACACACACATATAGGCACACACACAATCACACACACTCACACACAATCGCACACTTATATACACACTCACACAATCACTCCCACACACACAACTAGAATTTCACAAAGAAACACACTCACACCCACACACACTCACAGACACATTCCCACTCACACACTCACACACTGCTGCACTCACACATCTACACACACAGAGACACCAACACACATGCTCAGAATGTCTCAAACACACACTCTCACACACTGCCACAAGCTCTCGCTCACCTACTCACACACCAACACACACAGATTCACTTGCACTCACACACACACTCACACAATGTCACACACACACTCACACACCTACACACAGAAACACCCACATATTCAGACTGTCAGGCACAAACATGCACACACACACAGTCACCCACTCATATACACATTCACTCACTCACTCCCACTCACACACCTGCACTCTCACAAACACCCTAACACACTCTCACCGTTACTCACAGACACACACACACTCAGACAGAAATGCACTCCCACATAGACTCACACAATGTCACACACAGACCTAAACAAAAACACACTCACACACACACAAACACAATGACACACTCATATACATACTCACACACTCATTACCAATCACACTGACACTCTCACCAACTCACACACACACACACAGACACATGAGCACTCACGCGCATTGACACAGTGCCATAAACTGTCACACACCTACACACATGTAGACACACCCACAAACACACAGACACACAGACTCACACTCATTCACACACACAATCACCCGGTCACACACACTCACTCACCTACTCACACAAACACTTACAGACACACACGCACTCACCCTTAAACACTGTCAAACACACTCGCACACCTACACACACAAACAAACCAACATACAAACACAGGCTCACATGCAATCACAAACACACTCACAAATACTGACACACTCACACCTGCACACACAGACACACTCACACCCACTCACAGACATAAACACTCACACACAATCACACACTCGTATACACACACTCTCCCACAAACACACCTACACACAAAAAAAAAAACGCATCATCAAACACACACACACTCACATACAGAAATCACACAGGCACTCAGACACTCCTACACTCACACACACTGTCACACACACTCACAAACACACGCAATCACACAGAGTTTGGCACAATCACACACCTACACACACAGACTCACTCACACACATTCTCACACACAATCACACACACTCACACACAGTCACCCAATCATATACACATTCACACACTCACTCCCACTCACACAACTACACACACACACTCTCACAGAGTCACATGCACTCACACCCACACTAAAACCGTCAGAAACACACCTGCACACAAAGACGCTCAGAAACTCACCCACAAACACAATCACACACAACACACTCGTGCACACACTCCCACTCTCACTCCCACTCACACTTACACACACACACACTCACACACACACATATATTAACCACAAAGGCCCTCAAAAAGAAACACCTACACCCAAACGCTCACACACACTCTCGCACACCCACACAAAATCACGAAGACTGAGACACTGTTTCACACATTCACACACATACACACAGACACCTTCACTCACATTCTCACACACAATCACAAAAACTCAGACACAATCACACACCGTATACACACTCACACACACACAAACACTCACACAACTTCACTCTCACAAACACACACACACATTCACACACCTACACACAGAAGCACCCACATTCTCACACACAATTACGCACCTACACATAGACACACACACATATAGTCACACACACATACACACAATCACACACACTCACACACAAACGCACACTTATATACACACACACAATCACTCCCACACACACAACTAGAATTTCAAAAAAAACACACTCACACCCACACACACTCACAGACACATTCCCACTCACACACTCACACACTGCTGCACTCACACATCTACACACACAGAGACACCAACACACAATCACAGAATGTCACAAACACACACACTCACACACTGCCACAAGCTCTCGCACAACTACTCACACACAAACACACACAGATTCACATGCACTCACACACACTCACACAATGTCACACACACACTCACACACCTACACACAGATACACCCACATATTCAGACTGTCAGGCACACACATGCACACACACAGTCACCCACTCATATACGCATTCACTCACTCACTCCCACTCACACACCTGCACTCTCACAAACACCCTAACACACTCTCACACTTACACACAGACACACACACACTCAGACAGAAATGCACTCCCACATAGACTCACACAATGTCACACACACACCTAAACAAAAACACACTCACACACAGACACAAACACAATGACACACTCATATACACACTCACACACTCATTCCCAATCACACCTACACACTCACAAACTCACACACACACAGACACATGAGCACTCACGCACATTGACACAGTGCCATAAAGAGTCACACACCTACACACATATAGACACACATCACAAACACACAGACACACAGACTCACACGCACTCACACACACAATCACACTGTCACACACACTCACACACCTACTCACACAAACACAGACACACACGCACTAACACTCACTCAAACACTGTCAAACACACTCGCACACCTACACACACAAACAAAACAACACACAAACACAGGCTCACATGCAATCACACACACACTCACAAATAGTCACACACTCTCACCTGCACTCACAGACACACTCACACCCACTCACAGACAAAATCACTCACACACAATCACAAACTCGTATACACACTCTCTCCCACTAACACACCTACACACACACTAACAAACGCATCATCAAACACACACACACTCACATACAGAAATCACACAGGCACTCAGACACTCCTACACTCACACACACTGTCACACACACTCACAAACACACGCAATCACACAGATTTCGGCACAAACACACACCTACACACACAGACTCACTCACACACATTCTCACACACAATCACACACACACAATCACCCATTCGTATACACATTCACACACTCACTCCCACTCACACAACTACACACACACACTCTCACAGTCACATGCACTCACACCCACACTAAAACCGTCAGACACACACACCTGCACACAAAGACGCTCAGAAACAAACCCACAAACACAATCACACACAATAACACACTCGTACACACACTCCCACTCTCACTCCCACTCACACTTACACACACACACTCACACACACATATATTAACCACAAAGGCCCTCAAAAAGAAACACCTACACTCAAACGCTCAAACACACTCTCACACACCCACACAAAATCACGAAGACTGAGACACTGTTCCACACACTCACACACATACACACAGACACATTCACTCACATTCTCACACACAATCACAAAAACTCAGACACAATCACACACCCGTATACACACTCACACACACACAAACACTCACACAACTACACTCTCACAAACACTCACACATTCACACACCTACACACAGAAGCACCCTCATTATCACACACATTTGCACACACACAATTACGCACCTACACATAGACACACACACATATAGGCACACACACAATCACACACACTCACACACATTCGCACACTTATATACACACTCACACAATCACTCCCACTCACACAACTAGAATTTCACAAAGAAACACACTCACACCCACACACACTCACAGACACATTCCCACTCACACACTCACACACTGCTGCACTCACACATCTACACACACAGAGACACCAACACACATGCTCAGAATGTCTCAAACACACACTCTCACACACTGCCACAAGCTCTCGCTCACCTACTCACACACCAACACACACAGATTCACTTGCACTCACACACACACTCACACAATGTCACACACACACTCACACACCTACACACAGAAACACCCACATATTCAGACTGTCAGGCACAAACATGCACACACACACAGTCACCCACACATATACACATTCACTCACTCCCACTCACACACCTGCACTCTCACAAACACCCTAACACACTCTCACACTTACACACAGACACACACACACTCAGACAGAAATGCACTCCCACATAGACTCACACAATGTCACACACACACCTAAACAAAAACACACTCACACACACACAAACACAATGACACACTCATATACATACACACTCATTACCAATCACACTGACACTCTCACCAACTCACACACACACACAGACACATGAGCACTCACGCGCATTGACACAGTGCCATAAACAGTCACACACCTACACACATGTAGACACACCCACAAACACACAGACACACAGACTCACACTCATTCACACACACAATCACCCGGTCACACACACTCACTCACCTACTCACACAAACACTTACAGACACACACGCACTCACCCTTAAACACTGTCAAACACACTCGCACACCTACACACACAAACAAACCAACATACAAACACAGGCTCACATGCAATCACAAACACACTCACAAATACTGACACACTCACACCTGCACACACAGACACACTCACACCCACTCACAGACATAAACACTCACACACAATCACACACTCGTATACACACACTCTCCCACTAACACACCTACACACACACAAAAAAAACGCATCATCAAACACACACACACTCACATACAGAAATCACACAGGCACTCAGACACTCCTACACTCACACACACTGTCACACACACTCACAAACACACGCAATCACACAGAGTTCGGCACAATCACACACCTACACACACAGACTCACTCACACACATTCTCACACACAATCACACACACTCACACACAGTCACCCAATCGTATACACATTCACACACTCACTCCCACTCACACAACTACACACACACACTCTCACAGAGTCACATGCACTCACACCCACACTAAAACCGTCAGAAACACACCTGCACACAAAGACGCTCAGAAACTCACCCACAAACACAATCACACACAACACACTCGTGCACACACTCCCACTCTCACTCCCACTCACACTTACACACACACACACTCACACACACACATATATTAACCACAAAGGCCCTCAAAAAGAAACACCTACACCCAAACGCTCACACACACTCTCACACACCCACACAAAATCACGAAGACTGAGACACTGTTTCACACATTCACACACATACACAAAGACACCTTCACTCACATTCTCACACACAATCACAAAAACTCAGACACAATCACACACCCGTATACACACTCACACACACACAAACACTCACACAACTTCACTCTCACAAACACACACACTCATTCACACACCTACACACAGAAGCACCCACATTCTCACACACAATTACGCACCTACACATAGACACACACATATAGTCACACACACATACACACAATCACACACACTCACACACAAACGCACACTTATATACACACACACAATCACTCCCACACACACAACTAGAATTTCAAAAAAAACACACTCACACCCACACACACTCACAGACACATTCCCACTCACACACTGCTGCACTCACACATCTACACACACAGAGACAACAACACACATGCTCAGAATGACACAAACACACACACTCACAGACTGCCACAAGCTCTCGCACACCTTTTCACACACCAACACACACAGATTCATATGCACTCACACACACTCACACATTGTCACACACACACTCACACAATGTCACACACTCACTCACACACCTACACACAGAAACACCCACATATTCAGACTGTCAGGCACAAACATGCACACACACAGTCACCCACTCATATACACATTCACTCACTCACTCCCACTCACACACCTGCACTCTCACAAACACCCTAACACACTCTCACACTTACACACAGACACACACACACTCAGACAGAAATGCACTCCCACATAGACTCACACAATGTCACACACACACCTAAACAAAAACACACTCACACACACACAAACACAATGACACACTCATATACACACTCACACACTCATTCCCAATCACACCTACACACTCACAAACTCACACACACAGACACATGAGCACTCACGCACATTGACACAGTGCCATAAAGAGTCACACACCTACACACATATAGACACACATCACAAACACACAGACACACAGACTCACACGCACTCACACACACAATCACACTGTCACACACACTCACACACCTACTCACACAAACACTTACAGACACACACGCACTAACACTCACTCAAACACTGTCAAACACACTCGCACACCTACACACACAAACAAAACAACACACAAACACAGGCTCACATGCAATCACACACACACTCACAAATAGTCACACACTCTCACCTGCACTCACAGACACACTCACACCCACTCACAGACAAAATCACTCACACACAATCACACACTCGTATACACACTCTCTCCCACTAACACACCTACACACACACTAACAAACGCATCATCAAACACACACACACTCACATACAGAAATCACACAGGCACTCAGACACTCCTACACTCACACACACTGTCACACACACTCACAAACACACGCAATCACACAGATTTCGGCACAAACACACACCTACACACACAGACTCACTCACACACATTCTCACACACAATCACACACACACAATCACCCATTCGTATACACATTCACACACTCACTCCCACTCACACAACTACACACACACACTCTCACAGAGTCACATGCACTCACACCCACACTAAAACCGTCAGACACACACACCTGCACACAAAGACGCTCAGAAACAAACCCACAAACACAATCACACACAATAACACACTCGTACACACACTCCCACTCTCACTCCCACTCACACTTACACACACACACACTCACACACACACATATATTAACCACAAAGGCCCTCAAAAAGAAACACCTACACTCAAACGCTCACACACACTCTCACACACCCACACAAAATCACGAAGACTGAGACACTGTTCCACACACTCACACACATACACACAGACACATTCACTCACATTCTCACACACAATCACAAAAACTCAGACACAATCACACACCCGTATACACACTCACACACACACAAACACTCACACAACTACACTCTCACAAACACTCACACATTCACACACCTACACACAGAAGCACCCACATTATCACACACATTTGCACACACACAATTACGCACCTACACATAGATACACACACATATAGGCACACACACAATCACACACACTCACACACAATCGCACACTTATATACACACTCACACAATCACTCCCACACACACAACTAGAATTTCACAAAGAAACACACTCACACCCACACACACTCACAGACACATTCCCACTCACACACTCACACACTGCTGCACTCACACATCTACACACACAGAGACACCAACACACATGCTCAGAATGTCTCAAACACACACTCTCACACACTGCCACAAGCTCTCGCTCACCTACTCACACACCAACACACACAGATTCACTTGCACTCACACACACACTCACACAATGTCACACACACACTCACACACCTACACACAGAAACACCCACATATTCAGACTGTCAGGCACAAACATGCACACACACACAGTCACCCACTCATATACACATTCACTCACTCACTCCCACTCACACACCTGCACTCTCACAAACACCCTAACACACTCTCACCGTTACTCACAGACACACACACACTCAGACAGAAATGCACTCCCACATAGACTCACACAATGTCACACACAGACCTAAACAAAAACACACTCACACACACACAAACACAATGACACACTCATATACATACTCACACACTCATTACCAATCACACTGACACTCTCACCAACTCACACACACACACACAGACACATGAGCACTCACGCGCATTGACACAGTGCCATAAACTGTCACACACCTACACACATGTAGACACACCCACAAACACACAGACACACAGACTCACACTCATTCACACACACAATCACCCGGTCACACACACTCACTCACCTACTCACACAAACACTTACAGACACACACGCACTCACCCTTAAACACTGTCAAACACACTCGCACACCTACACACACAAACAAACCAACATACAAACACAGGCTCACATGCAATCACAAACACACTCACAAATACTGACACACTCACACCTGCACACACAGACACACTCACACCCACTCACAGACATAAACACTCACACACAATCACACACTCGTATACACACACTCTCCCACTAACACACCTACACACACAAAAAAAAACGCATCATCAAACACACACACACTCACATACAGAAATCACACAGGCACTCAGACACTCCTACACTCACACACACTGTCACACACACTCACAAACACACGCAATCACACAGATTTCGGCACAAACACACACCTACACACACAGACTCACTCACACACATTCTCACACACAATCACACACACACACAATCACCAATCGTATACACATTCACACACTCACTCCCACTCACACAACTACACACACACATTCTCACAGAGTCACATGCACTCACACCCACACTAAAACAGACACACACACCTGCCACACAGACGCTCAGAAACTCACCCACAAACACAATCACACACAACACACTCATGCACACACTCCCACTCTCACTCCCACTCACACTTACACACACACACACTCACACACACACATATATTAACCACAAAGGCCCTCAAAAAGAAACACCTACACCCAAACGCTCACACACACTCTCACACACCCACACAAAATCACGAAGACTGAGACACTGTTTCACACATTCACACACATACACACAGACACCTTCACTCACATTCTCACACACAATCACAAAAACTCAGACACAATCACACACCGTATACACACTCACACACACACAAACACTCACACAACTTCACTCTCACAAACACACTCACACATTCACACACCTACACACAGAAGCACCCACATTCTCACACACAATTACGCACCTACACATAGACACACACACATATAGTCACACACACATACACACAATCACACACACTCACACACAAACGCACACTTATATACACACACAATCACTCCCACACACACAACTAGAATTTCAAAAAAAGCACACTCACACCCACACACACTCACAGACACATTCCCACTCACACACTCACACACTGCTGCACTCACACATCTACACACACAGAGAAACCAACACACAATCTCAGAATGTCACAAACACACACACTCACACACTGTCACAAGCTCTCGCACACCTTTTCACACACCAACACACACAGATTCATATGCTCTCACACACACTCACACATTGTCACACACACACTCACACAATATCACACACTCACTCACACACCTACACACAGAAACACCCACATATTCAGACTGTCAGGCACACACATGCACACACACAGTCACCCACTCATATACGCATTCACTCACTCACTCCCACTCACACACCTGCACTCTCACAAACACCCTAACACACTCTCACACTTACACACAGACACACACACACTCAGACAGAAATGCACTCCCACATAGACACACAATGTCACACACACACCTAAACAAAAACACACTCACACACACACACAAACACAATGACACACTCATATACACACTCACACACTCATTCCCAATCACACCTACACACTCACAAACTCACACACACACAGACACATGAGCACTCACGCACATTGACACAGTGCCATAAAGAGTCACACACCTACACACATATAGACACACATCACAAACACACAGACACACAGACTCACACGCACTCACACACACAATCACACTGTCACACACACTCACACACCTACTCACACAAACACTTACAGACACACACGCACTAACACTCACTCAAACACTGTCAAACACACTCGCACACCTACACACACAAACAAAACATCACACAAACACAGGCTCACATGCAATCACACACACACTCACAAATAGTCACACACTCTCACCTGCACTCACAGACACACTCACACCCACTCACAGACAAAATCACTCACACACAATCACACACTCGTATACACACTCTCTCCCTCTAACACACCTACTCACACACTAACAAACGCATCATCAAACACACACACACTCACATACAGAAATCACACAGGCACTCAGACACTCCTACACTCACACACACTGTCACACACACTCACAAACACACGCAATCACACAGATTTCGGCACAAACACACACCTACACACACAGACTCACTCACACACATTCTCACACACAATCACACACACACAATCACCCATTCGTATACACATTCACACACTCACTCCCACTCACACAACTACACACACACACTCTCACAGAGTCACATGCACTCACACCCACACTAAAACCGTCAGACACACACACCTGCACACAAAGACGCTCAGAAACAAACCCACAAACACAATCACACACAATAACACACTCGTACACACACTCCCACTCTCACTCCCACTCACACTTACACACACACACACTCACACACACACATATATTAACCACAAAGGCCCTCAAAAAGAAACACCTACACTCAAACGCTCACACACACTCTCACACACCCACACAAAATCACGAAGACTGAGACACTGTTTCACACACTCACACACATACACACAGACACATTCACTCACATTCTCACACACAATCACAAAAACTCAGACACAATCACACACCCGTATACACACTCACACACACACAAACACTCACACAACTACACTCTCACAAACACTCACACATTCACACACCTACACACAGAAGCACCCACATTATCACACACATTTGCACACACACAATTACGCACCTACACATAGACACACACACATATAGGCACACACACAATCACACACACTCACACACAATCGCACACTTATATACACACTCACACAATCACTCCCACACACACTAGAATTTCACAAAGAAACACACTCACACCCACACACACTCACAGACACATTCCCACTCACACACTCACACACTGCTGCACTCACACATCTACACACACAGAGACACCAACACACATGCTCAGAATGTCTCAAACACACACTCTCACACACTGCCACAAGCTCTCGCTCACCTACTCACACACCAACACACACAGATTCACTTGCACTCACACACACACTCACACAATGTCACACACACACTCACACATCTACACACAGAAACACCCACATATTCAGACTGTCAGGCACAAACATGCACACACACACAGTCACCCACTCATATACACATTCACTCACTCACTCCCACTCACACACCTGCACTCTCACAAACACCCTAACACACTCTCACCGTTACTCACAGACACACACACTCAGACAGAAATGCACTCCCACATAGACTCACACAATGTCACACACAGACCTAAACAAAAACACACTCACACACACACAAACACAATGACACACTCATATACATACACACTCATTACCAATCACACTGACACTCTCACCAACTCACACACACACACACACAGACACATGAGCACTCACGCGCATTGACACAGTGCCATAAACAGTCACACACCTACACACATGTAGACACACCCACAAACACACAGACACACAGACTCACACTCATTCACACACACAATCACCCGGTCACACACACTCACTCACCTACTCACACAAACACTTACAGACACACACGCACTCACCCTTAAACACTGTCAAACACACTCGCACACCTACACACACAAACAAACCAACATACAAACACAGGCTCACATGCAATCACAAACACACTCACAAATACTGACACACTCACACCTGCACACACAGACACACTCACACCCACTCACAGACATAAACACTCACACACAATCACACACTCGTATACACACACTCTCCCACTAACACACCTACACACACACAAAAAAACGCATCATCAAACACACACACACTCACATACAGAAATCACACAGGCACTCAGACACTCCTACACTCACACACACTGTCACACACACTCACAAACACACGCAATCACACAGATTTCGGCACAAACACACACCTACACACACAGACTCACTCACACACATTCTCACACACAATCACACACACACACAATCACCAAACGTATACACATTCACACACTCACTCCCACTCACTCAACTACACACACACAGTCTCACAGAGTCACATGCACTCACACCCACACTAAAACAGACACACACACCTGCCACACAGACGCTCAGAAACTCACCCACAAACACAATCACACACAACACACTCGTGCACACACTCCCACTCTCACTCCCACTCACACTTACACACACACACACTCACACACACACATATATTAACCACAAAGGCCCTCAAAAAGAAACACCTACACCCAAACGCTCACACACACTCTCACACACCCACACAAAATCACGAAGACTGAGACACTGTTTCACACATTCACACACATACACACAGACACCTTCACTCACATTCTCACACACAATCACAAAAACTCAGACACAATCACACACCGTATACACACTCACACACACACAAACACTCACACAACTTCACTCTCACAAACACACTCACACATTCACACACCTACACACAGAAGCACCCACATTCTCACACACAATTACGCACCTACACATAGACACACACACATATAGTCACACACACATACACACAATCACACACACTCACACACAAACCCCCACTTATATACACACACACAATCACTCCCACACACACAACTAGAATTTCAAAAAAGCACACTCACACCCACACACACTCACAGACACATTCCCACTCACACACTCACACACTGCTGCACTCACACATCTACACACACAGAGAAACCAACACACAATCTCAGAATGTCACAAACACACACACTCACACACTGCCACAAGCTCTCGCACACCTTTTCACACACCAACACACACAGATTCATATGCTCTCACACACACTCACACATTGTCACACACACACTCACACAATATCACACACTCACTCACACACCTACACACAGAAACACCCACATATTCAGACTGTCAGGCACACACATGCACACACACAGTCACCCACTCATATACGCATTCACTCACTCACTCCCACTCACACACCTGCACTCTCACAAACACCCTAACACACTCTCACACTTACACACAGACACACACACACTCAGACAGAAATGCACTCCCACATAGACACACAATGTCACACACACACCTAAACAAAAACACACTCACACACACACACAAACACAATGACACACTCATATACACACTCACACACTCATTCCCAATCACACCTACACACTCACAGACTCACACACACACAGACACATGAGCACTCACGCACATTGACACAGTGCCATAAAGAGTCACACACCTACACACATATAGACACACATCACAAACACACAGACACACAGACTCACACGCACTCACACACACAATCACACTGTCACACACACTCACACACCTACTCACACAAACACTTACAGACACACACGCACTAACACTCACTCAAACACTGTCAAACACACTCGCACACCTACACACACAAACAAAACAACACACAAACACAGGCTCACATGCAATCACACACACACTCACAAATAGTCACACACTCTCACCTGCACTCACAGACACACTCACACCCACTCACAGACAAAATCACTCACACACAATCACACACTCGTATACACACTCTCTCCCTCTAACACACCTACTCACACACTAACAAACGCATCATCAAACACACACACACTCACATACAGAAATCACACAGGCACTCAGACACTCCTACACTCACACACACTGTCACACACACTCACAAACACACGCAATCACACAGATTTCGGCACAAACACACACCTACACACACAGACTCACTCACACACATTCTCACACACAATCACACACACACAATCACCCATTCGTATACACATTCACACACTCACTCCCACTCACACAACTACACACACACACTCTCACAGAGTCACATGCACTCACACCCACACTAAAACCGTCAGACACACACACCTGCACACAAAGACGCTCAGAAACAAACCCACAAACACAATCACACACAATAACACACTCGTACACACACTCCCACTCTCACTCCCACTCACACTTACACACACACACACTCACACACACACATATATTAACCACAAAGGCCCTCAAAAAGAAACACCTACACTCAAACGCTCACACACACTCTCACACACCCACACAAAATCACGAAGACTGAGACACTGTTTCACACACTCACACACATACACACAGACACATTCACTCACATTCTCACACACAATCACAAAAACTCAGACACAATCACACACCCGTATACACACTCACACACACACAAACACTCACACAACTACACTCTCACAAACACTCACACATTCACACACCTACACACAGAAGCACCCACATTATCACACACATTTGCACACACACAATTACGCACCTACACATAGACACACACACATATAGGCACACACACAATCACACACACTCACACACAATCGCACACTTATATACACACTCACACAATCACTCCCACACACACAACTAGAATTTCACAAAGAAACACACTCACACCCACACACACTCACAGACACATTCCCACTCACACACTCACACACTGCTGCACTCACACATCTACACACACAGAGACACCAACACACATGCTCAGAATGTCTCAAACACACACTCTCACACACTGCCACAAGCTCTCGCTCACCTACTCACACACCAACACACACAGATTCACTTGCACTCACACACACACTCACACAATGTCACACACACACTCACACATCTACACACAGAAACACCCACATATTCAGACTGTCAGGCACAAACATGCACACACACACAGTCACCCACTCATATACACATTCACTCACTCACTCCCACTCACACACCTGCACTCTCACAAACACCCTAACACACTCTCACCGTTACTCACAGACACACACACACTCAGACAGAAATGCACTCCCACATAGACTCACACAATGTCACACACAGACCTAAACAAAAACACACTCACACACACACAAACACAATGACACACTCATATACATACACACTCATTACCAATCACACTGACACTCTCACCAACTCACACACACACACACACAGACACATGAGAACTCACGCGCATTGACACAGTGCCATAAACAGTCACACACCTACACACATGTAGACACACCCACAAACACACAGACACACAGACTCACACTCATTCACACACACAATCACCCGGTCACACACACTCACTCACCTACTCACACAAACACTTAAAGACACACACGCACTCACCCTTAAACACTGTCAAACACACTCGCACACCTACACACACAAACAAACCAACATACAAACACAGGCTCACATGCAATCACAAACACACTCACAAATACTGACACACTCACACCTGCACACACAGACACACTCACACCCACTCACAGACATAAACACTCACACACAATCACACACTCGTATACACACTCTCTCCCACTAACACACCTACTCACACACTAACAAACGCATCATCAAACACACACACACTCACATACAGAAATCACACAGGCACTCAGACACTCCTACACTCACACACACTGTCACACACACTCACAAACACACGCAATCACACAGAGTTTGGCACAATCACACACCTACACACACAGACTCACTCACACACATTCTCACACACAATCACACACACTCACACACAGTCACTCAATCGTATACACATTCACACACTCACTCCCACTCACACAACTACACACACACACTCTCACAGAGTCACATGCACTCACACCCACACTAAAACCGTCAGAAACACACCTGCACACAAAGACGCTCAGAAACTCACCCACAAACACAATCACACACAACACACTCGTGCACACACTCCCACTCTCACTCCCACTCACACTTACACACACACACACTCACACACACACATATATTAACCACAAAGGCCCTCAAAAAGAAACACCTACACCCAAACGCTCACACACACTCTCACACACCCACACAAAATCACGAAGACTGAGACACTGTTTCACACATTCACACACATACACACAGACACCTTCACTCACATTCTCACACACAATCACAAAAACTCAGACACAATCACACACCGTATACACACTCACACACACACAAACACTCACACAACTTCACTCTCACAAACACACTCACACATTCACACACCGACACACAGAAGCACCCACATTCTCACACACAATTACGCACCTACACATAGACACACACACATATAGTCACACACACATACACACAATCACACACACTCACACACAAACGCACACTTATATACACACACACAATCACTCCCACACACACAACTATAATTTCAAAAAAAACACACTCACACCCACACACACTCACAGACACATTCCCACTCACACACTGCTGCACTCACACATCTACACACACAGAGACACCAACACACATGCTCAGAATGTCACAAACACACACACTCACACACTGCCACAAGCTCTCGCACACCTTTTCACACACCAACACACACAGATTCATATGCACTCACACACACTCACACATTGTCACACACACACTCACACAATGTCACACACTCACTCACACACCTACACACAGAAACACCCACATATTCACACTGTCAGGCACACACATGCACACACACAGTCACCCACTCATATACACATTCACTCACTCACTCCCACTCACACACCTGCACTCTCACAAACACCCTAACACACTCTCACACTTACACACAGACACACACACACTCAGACAGAAATGCACTCCCACATAGACTCACACAATGTCACACACAGACCTAAACAAAAACACACTCACACACACACAAACACAATGACACACTCATATACATACTCACACACTCATTCCCAATCACACTTACACTCTCACAAACTCACACACACAGACACATGAGCACTCACGCACATTGACACAGTGCCATAAACAGTCACACACCTACACACATATAGACACACTTCACAAACACACAGACACAAAGACTCACACGCACTCACACACACAATCACACTGTCACACACACTCACACACCTACTCACACAAACACAGACACACACGCACTAACACTCACTCAAACACTGTCAAACACACTCGCACACCTACACACACAAACAAAACAACACACAAACACAGGCTCACATGCAATCACACACACACTCACAAATAGTCACACACTCTCACCTGCACTCACAGACACACTCACACCCACTCACAGACAAAAACACTGACACAGAATCACAGAGTCGAATACACACTCTCTCCCACTAACACACCTACACACACACTAACAAACGCATCATCAAACACACACACACTCACATACAGAAATCACACAGGCACTCAGACACTCCTACACTCACACACACTGTCACACACCCTCACAAACACACACAATCACACAGATTTCGGCACAATCACACACCTACACACACAGACTCACTCACACACATTCTCACACACAATCACACACACTCACACACAGTCACCCAATCGTATACACATTCACACACTCTCTCCCACTCACACAACTACACACACACACTCTCACAGAGTCACATGCACTCACACCCACACTAAAACCGTCAGACACACACACCTGCACACAAAGACGCTCAGAAACTCACCCACAAACACAATCACACACAACACACTCGTGCACACACTCCCACTCTCACTCCCACTCACACTTACACACACACACACATATATTAACCACAAAGGCCCTCAAAAAGAAACACCTACACCCAAACGCTCACACACACTCTCACACACCCACACAAAATCACGAAGGCTGAGACACTGATTCACACATTCACACACATACACACAGACACCTTCACTCACATTCTCACACACAATCACAAAAACTCAGACACAATCACACACCGTATACACACTCACACACACACAAACACTCACACAACTTCACTCTCACAAACACACTCACATATTCACACACCTACACACAGAAGCACCCACATTCTCACACACAATTACGCACCTACACATAGACACACACACATATAGTCACACACACATACACACAATCACACACACTCACACACAAATGCACACTTATATACACACACACAATCACTCCCACACACACAACTAGAATTTCAAAAAAACACACTCACACCCACACACACTCTCAGACACATTCCCACTTACACACTCACACACTGCTGCACTCACACATCTACACACACAGAGACTCCAACACACAATCTCAGAATGTCACAAACACACACACTCACACACTGCAACAAGCTCTCGCACACCTTTTCACACACCAACACACACAGATTCATATGCACTCACACACACTCACACAATGTCACACACACACTCACACAATGTCACACACACACTCACACACCTACACACAGAAACACCCACATATTCAGACTGTCAGGCACACACATGCACACACACAGTCACCCACTCATATACACATTCACTCACTCACTCCCACTCACACACCTGCACTCTCACAAACACCCTAACACACTCTCACACTTACACACAGACACACACACACTCAGACAGAAATGCACTCCCACATAGACACACACAATGTCACACACACACCTAAACAAAAACACACTCACACACACACACAAACACAATGACACACTCATATACACACTCACACACTCATTCCCAATCACACCTACACACTCACAAACTCACACACACACAGACACATGAGCACTCACGCACATTGACACAGTGCCATAAAGAGTCACACACCTACACACATATAGACACACATCACAAACACACAGACACACAGACTCACACGCACTCACACACACAATCACACTGTCACACACACTCACACACCTACTCACACAAACACTTACAGACACACACGCACTAACACTCACTCAAACACTGCCAAACACACTCGCACACCTACACACACAAACAAAACAACACACAAACACAGGCTCACATGCAATCACACACACACTCACAAATAGTCACACACACTATCCTGCACACAAAGACACACTCACACCCACTCACAGACAAAAACACTCACACACAATCACACACTCGTATACACACTCACTCCCACTAACACACCTACACACACACAAACAAACGCATCATCAAACACACACACTCACATACAGAAATCACACAGGCACTCAGACACTCCTACACTCACACACACTGTCACACACACTCACAAACACACGCAATCACACAGATTTCGGCACAAACACACACCTACACACACAGACTCACTCACACACATTCTCACACACAGTCACACACACACAATCACCCAATCGTCTACACATTCACACACTCACTCCCACTCACACAACTACACACACACACACTCACAGAGTCACATGCACTCACACCCACACTAAAACTCCCAGACACTCACACCTGCACACAGACGCTCAGAAACTCAACCACAAACACAATCACACACAATAACACACTCGTACACACACTCCCACTCTCACTCCCACTCACACTTACACACACACACACTCACACCCACACATATATTAACCACAAAGGCCCTCAAAAAGAAACACCTACACTCAAACGCTCACACACACTCTCACACACCCACACAAAATCACGAAGACTGAGACACTGTTTCACACACTCACACACATACACACAGACACATTCACTCACATTCTCACACACAATCACAAAAACTCAGACACAATCACACACCCGTATACACACTCACACACACACAAACACTCACACAACTACACCCTCACAAACACACACATTCACACACCTACACACAGAATCACCCACATTTTCACACACAATTACGCACCTACACATAGACGCACACACATATAGGCACACACACATAATCACAGCAATCACACACACTCCCACACAATCACACACTTATATACACACTCACACATTCACTCCCACTCACACAACAAAAATTTCACAAAGAAACACACTCACACCAACACACACTCACAGACCCATTTGCACTCACACACTCACACACTGCTGCACTCACTCATCTACACACACAGAGAAACCAACACACATTCTCAGAATGTCTCAAACACACACTCTCACACACTGCCACAACTCTCGCACACCTACTCACACACCAACACACACAGATAAACATGCACTCACACACACACTCACACAATGTCACACACACAATCACACAACTACACACAGACACATTCACTCACATTCTCACACACAATCACAAAAACTCAGACACAATCACACACCCGTATACACACTCACACACACACAAACACTCACACAACTACACTCTCACAAACACTCACACATTCACACACCTACACACAGAAGCACCCACATTATCACACACTTTTGCACACACACAATTACGCACCTACACATAGACACACACACATATAGGCACACACACAATCACACACACTCACACACAATCGCACACTTATATACACACTCACACAATCACTCCCACTCACACAACTAGAATTTCACAAAGAAACACACTCACACCCACACACACTCACAGACACATTCCCACTCACACACTCACACACTGCTGCACTCACACATCTACACACACAGAGACACCAACACACATGCTCAGAATGTCTCAAACACACACTCTCACACACTGCCACAAGCTCTCGCACACCTACTCACACACCAACACACACAGATTCACTTGCACTCACACACACACTCACACAATGTCACACACACACTCACACACCTACACACAGAAACACCCACATATTCAGACTGTCAGGCACAAACATGCACACACACACAGTCACCCACACATATACACATTCACTCACTCCCACTCACACACCTGCACTCTCACAAACACCCTAACACACTCTCACACTTACACACAGACACACACACACTCAGACAGAAATGCACTCCCACATAGACTCACACAATGTCACACACAGACCTAAACAAAAACACACTCACACACACACAAACACAATGACACACTCATATACACACTCACACACTCATTCCCAATCTCACCTACACTCTCACAAACTCACACACACACAGACACATGCGCAATCACGCACATTGACACAGTGCTATAAATAGTCACACACCTACACACATGTAGACACACCCACAAACACACAGACACACAGACTCACACGCATTCACACTCACAATCACCCGGTCACACACACTCACACACCTACTCACACAAACACTGACAGACACACACGCACTAACACTGAAACACTGTCAAACACACTCGCACACCTACACACACAAACAAACCAACACACAAACACAGGCTCACATGCAATCACAAAGACACTCACAAATAGTCACACAATCTCACCTGCACACACAGACACACTCACACCCTCTCAGACAAAAACACTCACACACAATCACACACTCGTATACACACTCTGTCCCACTAACACACCTACACACACACAAACAAACGCATCATCAAACACACACACTCACATACAGAAATCACACAGGCACTCAGACACTCCTACACTCACACACACTGTCACACACACTCACAAACACCCGCAATCACACAGAGTTCGGCACAATCACACACCTACACACACAGACTCACTCACACACATTCTCACACACAATCACACATACTCACACACAGTCACCCAATCGTATACACATTCACACACTCACTCCCACTCACACAACTACACACACACACTCTCACAGTCACATGCACTCACACCCACACTAAAACTTTCAGACACACACACCTGCACACAGACGCTCAGAAACTCAACCACAAACACAATCACACACAATAACACACTCGTACACACACTCCCACTCTCACTCACACTCACACTTACACACACACACACTCACACACACACATATATTAACCACAAAGTCCCTCAAAAAGAAACACCTACACTCAAACGCTCACACACACTCTCACACACCCACACAAAATCACGAAGACTGAGACACTGTTTCACACACTCACACACATACACACAGACACATTCACTCACATTCTCACAAACAATCACAAAATCTCCGACACAATC
This sequence comes from Manis pentadactyla, assembly GCF_030020395.1. Lineage (NCBI taxonomy): Eukaryota > Metazoa > Chordata > Mammalia > Pholidota > Manidae > Manis > Manis pentadactyla. Next base: position 100,419 of record NW_026644721.1, read on the forward strand.
ACACACCCGTATACACACTCACACACACACAAACACGCACACAACTACACTCTCACAAACACACTCACACATTCACACACCTACACACAGAAACACCCACATATTCAGACTGTCAGGCACACACATGCACACACACACAGTCACCCACTCATATACACATTCACTCACTCACTCCCACTCACACCCCTGCACTCTCACAAACACCCTAACACACTCTCACACTTACACACAGACACACACACACTCAGACAGAAATGCACTCCCACATAGACTCACACAATGTCACACACAGACCTAAATAAAAACACACTCACACACACACAAACACAATGACACACTCATATACATACTCACACACTCATTAACAATCACACCTACACTCTCACCAACTCACACACACACACACAGACACATGAGCACTCACGCGCATTGACACAGTGCCATAAACAGTCACACACCTACACACATGTAGACACACCCACAAACACACAGACACACAGACTCACACTCATTCACACACACAATCACCCGGTCATACACACTCACTCACTTACTCACACAAACACTTACAGACACACACGCACTCACCCTTAAACACTGTCAAACACACTCGCACACCTACACACACAAACAAACCAACATACAAACACAGGCTCACATGCAATCACAAACACACTCACAAATACTGACACACTCACACCTGCACACACAGACACACTCACACCCACTCACAGACATAAACACTCACACACAATCACACACTCGTATACACACACTCTCCCACTAACACACCTACACACACACAAAAAAACTCATCATCAAACACACACACACTCACATACAGAAATCACACAGGCACTCAGACACTCCTACACTCACACACACTGTCACACACACTCACAAACACACGCAATCACACAGAGTTCGGCACAATCACACACCTACACACACAGACTCACTCACACACATTCTCACACACAATCACACACACTCACACACAGTCACCCAATCGTATACACATTCACACACTCACTCCCACTCACACAACTACACACACACACTCTCACAGAGTCACATGCACTCACACCCACACTAAAACCGTCAGAAACACACCTGCACACAAAGACGCTCAGAAACTCACCCACAAACACAATCACACACAACACACTCGTGCACACACTCCCACTCTCACTCCCACTCACACTTACACACACACACACTCACACACACACATATATTAACCACAAAGGCCCTCAAAAAGAAACACCTACACTCAAACGCTCACACACACTCTCACACACCCACACAAAATCACGAAGACTGAGACACTGTTTCACACATTCACACACATACACACAGACACCTTCACTCACATTCTCACACACAATCACAAAAACTCAGACACAATCACACACCGTATACACACTCACACACACACAAACACTCACACAACTTCACTCTCACAAACACACTCACACATTCACACACCGACACACAGAAGCACCCACATTCTCACACACAATTACGCACCTACACATAGACACACACACATATAGTCACACACACATACACACAATCACACACACTCACACACAAACGCACACTTATATACACACACACAATCACTCCCACACACACAACTAGAATTTCAAAAAAAACACACTCACACCCACACACACTCACAGACACATTCCCACTCACACACTCACACACTGCTGCACTCACACATCTACACACACAGAGACACCAACACACAATCTCAGAATGTCACAAACACACACACACTGTCACAAGCTCTCGCACACCTTTTCACACACCAAAACACACAGATTCATATGCACTCACACACACTCACACATTGTCACACACACACTCACACAATGTCACACACTCACTCACACACCTACACACAGAAACACCCACATATTCAGACTGTCAGGCACACACATGCACACACACAGTCACCCACTCATATACGCATTCACTCACTCACTCCCACTCACACACCTGCACTCTCACAAACACCCTAACACACTCTCACACTTACACACAGACACACACACACTCAGACAGAAATGCACTCCCACATAGACTCACACAATGTCACACACACACCTAAACAAAAACACACTCACACACACACACAAACACAATGACACACTCATATACACACTCACACACTCATTCCCAATCACACCTACACACTCACAAACTCACACACACACAGACACATGAGCACTCACGCACATTGACACAGTGCCATAAAGAGTCACACACCTACACACATATAGACACACATCACAAACACACAGACACACAGACTCACACGCACTCACACACACAATCACACTGTCACACACACTCACACACCTACTCACACAAACACTTACAGACACACACGCACTAACACTCACTCAAACACTGTCAAACACACTCGCACACCTACACACACAAACAAAACAACACACAAACACAGGCTCACATGCAATCACACACACACTCACAAATAGTCACACACTCTCACCTGCACTCACAGACACACTCACACCCACTCACAGACAAAATCACTCACACACAATCACACACTCGTATACACACTCTCTCCCTCTAACACACCTACTCACACACTAACAAACGCATCATCAAACACACACACACTCACATACAGAAATCACACAGGCACTCAGACACTCCTACACTCACACACACTGTCACACACACTCACAAACACACGCAATCACACAGATTTCGGCACAAACACACACCTACACACACAGACTCACTCACACACATTCTCACACACAATCACACACACACAATCACCCATTCGTATACACATTCACACACTCACTCCCACTCACACAACTACACACACACACTCTCACAGAGTCACATGCACTCACACCCACACTAAAACCGTCAGACACACACACCTGCACACAAAGACGCTCAGAAACAAACCCACAAACACAATCACACACAATAACACACTCGTACACACACTCCCACTCTCACTCCCACTCACACTTACACACACACACACTCACACACACACATATATTAACCACAAAGGCCCTCAAAAAGAAACACCTACACTCAAACGCTCACACACACTCTCACACACCCACACAAAATCACGAAGACTGAGACACTGTTTCACACACTCACACACATACACACAGACACATTCACTCACATTCTCACACACAATCACAAAAACTCAGACACAATCACACACCCGTATACACACTCACACACACACAAACACTCACACAACTACACTCTCACAAACACTCACACATTCACACACCTACACACAGAAGCACCCACATTATCACACACATTTGCACACACACAATTACGCACATACACATAGACACACACACATATAGGCACACACACTATCACACACACTCACACACAATCGCACACTTATATACACACTCACACAATCACTCCCACTCACACAACTAGAATTTCACAAGGAAACACACTCACACCCACACACACTCACAGACACATTCCCACTCACACACTCACACACTGCTGCACTCACACATCTACACACACAGAGACACCAACACACATGCTCAGAATGTCTCAAACACACACTCTCACACACTGCCACAAGCTCTCGCTCACCTACTCACACACCAACACACACAGATTCACTTGCACTCACACACACACTCACACAATGTCACACACACACTCACACACCTACACACAGAAACACCCACATATTCAGACTGTCAGGCACAAACATGCACACACACACAGTCACCCACTCATATACACATTCACTCACTCACTCCCACTCACACACCTGCACTCTCACAAACACCCTAACACACTCTCACCGTTACTCACAGACACACACACTCAGACAGAAATGCACTCCCACATAGACTCACACAATGTCACACACAGACCTAAACAAAAACACACTCACACACACCCAAACACAATGACACACTCATATACATACTCACAGAGTCATTCCCAATCACACTTACACTCTCACAAACTCACACACACACACAGACACATGAGCACTCACGCACATTGACACAGTGCCATAAACAGTCACACACCTACACACATGTAGACACACCCACAAAAACACAGACACACCGACTCACACTCATTCACACACACAATCACCCGGTCACACACACTCACTCACCTACTCACACAAACACTTACAGACACACATGCACTAACACTGAAACACTGTCAAACACACTCGCACACCTACACACACAAACAAACCAACACATATACACAGGCTCACATGCTATCACACACACACTCACAAATAGTGACACACTCTCACCTGCACACACAGACACACTCACACCCACTCACAGACAAAAACACACACACAATCACACACTCGTATACACACTCTCTCCCACTAACACACCTACACACACACAAACAAACGCATCATCAAACACACACACACTCACATACAGAAATCACACAGGCACTCAGACACTCCTACACTCACACACACAGTCACACACACTCAGAAACACACGCAATCACACAGTTTTCGGCACAATCACGCACCGACACACACAGACTCACTCACACACATTCTCACACACAATCACACACACTCACACACAATCACACAAATCATATACACATTCTCACACTCACTCCCACTCACACAACTGCACACACTCACAGAGTCACATGCACTCACGCCCTCACTAAAACGGTCAAAAACACACACCTTCACACAAAGACGCTCAGAATCTAACCCTCAAACACAATCACACACAATAACACACACGTACACACACTCCCACTCTCACTCCATCTCACACTTACACACACACACACTCACACATACATTTAAGAACATCAAAGGCCCTCAAACAGAAACACCTACACTCAAACGCTCACACACACTCTCACACACCCACACAAAATCACGAAGACTGAGACACTGTTTCACACACTCACACACATACACACAGACACGTTCACTCACATTCTCAAACACAATCACAAAATCTCAGACACAATCACACACCCGTATACACACTCACACACACACAAACACTCACACAACTACACTCTCACAAACACACTCACACATTCACACACCTACACACAGAAAGAACCACATTCTCACACACATTTGCACACACAAAATTACGCACCTACACATAGACACAAACACATATAGGCACACACACATACTCACACACACTCACACACACTCACACACTATCGCACACTTATATACACACTCACACAATCACTCCAACTCACACAACTGAAATTTCACAAAGAAACACACTCACTCCCACACACACTCACAGACTCATTCGCACTCACACACTCACACACTGCTGCACTCACACATATACACACACAGAGACCCCAACACACATTCACAGAATGTCACAAACACACACACTCACACACTGCCACAAGCTCTCGCACACCTACTCACACACCAACACACACAGATTCACATGCACTCACACACACACTCACACAATGTCACACACACACTCACACACCTACACACAGAAACACCCACATATTCAGATGGTCAGGCACAAACATGCACACACACACAGTCACCCACTCATATACACATTCACTCACTCACTCCCACTCACACCCCTGCACTCTCACAAACACCCTAACACACTCTCACCCTTACTCACAGACACACACACACTCAGACAGAAATGCACTCCCACATAGACTCACACAATGTCACACACACACCTAAACAAAAACACACTCACACACACACAAACACAATGACACACTCATATACATACTCACACACTCATTCCCAATCATACTTACACTCTCACAAACTCACACACACACACAGACACATGAGCACTCACGCACATTGACACAGTGCCATAAACAGTCACACACCTACACACATGTAGACACACCCACAAACACACAGACACACAGACTCACACGCATTCACACTCACAATCACCCGGTCACACACACTCACACACCTACTCACACAAACACTTACAGACACACACGCAATAACACTGAAACACTGTCAAACACACTCGCACACCTACACACACAAACAAACCAACACACAAACACAGGCTCACATGCAATCACAAACACACTCACAAATAGTGACACACACTCATCTGCACACACAGACACACTCACACCCACTCAAAGACAAAAACACTCACACACAATCACACACTCATATTCACACTCTCTCCCACTAACACACCTACACACACACACTCTCACAGAGTCACATGCACTCACACCCACACTAAAACTCTCAGACACTCACACCTGCACACAGACGCACAGAAACTCAACCACAAACACAATCACACACAATCACACACTCGTACACACACTCCCACTCTCACTCACACTCACACTTACACACACACACACTCACACACACACATATATTAACCACAAAGGCCCTCAAAAAGAAACACCTACACTCAAACGCTCACACACACTCTCACACACCCACACAAAATCACGAAGACTGAGACACTGTTTCACACACTCACACACATACACACAGACACATTCACTCACATTCTCACACACAATCACAAAAACTCAGACACAATCACACACCCGTATACACACTCACACACACACAAACACTCACACAACTACACTCTCACAAACACACTCACATATTCAAACACCTACACACAGAAGCACCCACATTCTCACACACATTTGCACACACACAATTACGCACCTACACATAGACACACACACGTATAGACACACACACATACTCACACACAATCACACACACTCACACACTATCGCACACTTATATACACACTCACACAATCACACCCACTCACACAACTAGAATTTCACAAAGAAACACACTCACACCCACACACACTCACAGACTCATTCGCACTCACACACACACTGCAGCACTCACTCATCTACACACAGAGAGACACCAACAACCATTCACAGAATGTCACAAACACACACACTCACACACTGCCACAAGCTCTCGCACACCTACTCACACACCAACACACACAGATTCTCATGCACACACACACTCTCACAATGTCACACACACTCTCACACAATGTCACACACACACTCACACACCTACACACAGAAACACCCACATATTCAGACTGTCAGGCACACACATGCACACACACACAGTCACCCACTCATATACACATTCACTCACTCACTCCCACTCACACCCCTGCACTCTCACAAACACCCTAACACACTCTCACACTTACACACAGACACACACACACTCAGACAGAAATGCACTCCCACATAGACTCACACAATGTCACACACACACCTAAACTAAAACACTCTCACACACACAAACACAATGACACACTCATATACACACTCACACACCCATTCCCAATCACACCTACACTCTCACAAACACACACACACACAGACACATGAGCACTCATGCACATTGACACAGTGCCATAAACAGTCACACACCTACACACATGTAGACACACCCACAAACTCACAGACACACAGACTCACACGCATTCACACACACAATCACCCGGTCACACACACTCACACACCTACTCACACAAACCAAAACACAAACACAGGCTCACATACAAACACAAACACACTCACAAATAGTCACACACTCTCACCTGCACACACAGACACACTCACACCCACTCACAGACAAAAACACTCACACACATTCACACACTCGTATTCACACTCTCTCCCACTAACACACCTACACACACACAAACAAACGCATCATCAAACACACACACTCACATACAGAAATCACACAAGCACTCAGACACTCCTACACTCACACACACTGTCACACACACTCACAAACACACACAATCTCGCAGATTTCGGCACAATCAAACACCTACACACACAGACTCACTCACACACATTCTCACACACAATCATACACACACACAATCACCCAATCGTATATATATTCACACACTCCCACTCACACAACTACACACACTCACTCTCAGAGTCACATGCACTCACACCCACACTAAAACGGTCAGACACACACACCTGCACACAAAGACGCTCAGAAACTCACCCACAAACACAATCACACACAATAACACACTCGTACACACACTCCCACTCTCACTCCCACTCACACTTACACACACACACTCACACACACACATATAATAACCACAAAGGCCCTCAAACAGAAACACCTACACTCAAACGCTCACACACACTCTCACACACCCACACAAAATCACGAATACTGAGACACTGTTTCACACACTCACACACATACACACAGACACATTCACTCACATTCTCACAAACAATCACAAAAACTCAGACACAATCACACATCCGTATACACACTCACACACACACAAACACTCACACAACTACACTCTCACAAACACACTCACACATTCACACACCTACACACAGAAACAACCACATTCTCACGCCCAATTACACACAAACTTTTACGCACCTACACATAGACACACACACATATAGACACACACATACTCACACACAATCGCACACTTATATACACACTCACACAATCAGTCCCACTCACACAACTAGAATTTCACAAAGAAACACACTCACACCCACACACACTCACAGACTCATTCGCACTCACACACTCACACACTGCTGCACTCACTCATCTACACACAGAGAGACACCAACACACATTCACAGAATGTCACAAACACACACACTCACACACTGCCACAAGCTCACGCACACCTACTCACACACCAACACACACAGATTCACATGCACTCACACACACACTCACACAATGTCACACACACACTCACATACCTACACACAGAATCAACCACGTATTCAAACTGTCAGGCACAAACATGCACGCACACACAGTCACGCACTCATATACACATTCACTCACTCACTCCCACTCACACACCTGCACTCTCACAAACACCCTAACACACTCTCACCCTTACTCACAGACACACACACACTCAGACAGAAATGCACTCCCACATAGACTCACACAATGTCACACACAGACCTAAACAAAAACACACTCACACACACACAAACACAATGACACTCTCATATACACACTCACACACTCATTCCCAATCACACCTACACTCTCACAAACACACACACACAGACACATGAGCACTCACGCGCATTAACACAGTGCCATAAACTGTCACACACCTACACACATGTAGACACACCCACAAACACACAGACACACAGACTCACACGCATTCACACACACAATCACCCGGTCACACACACTCACACACCTACTCACACAAACACTTACAGACACACACGCACTAACACTGAAACACTGTCAAACACACACACACACCTACACTCACAAACAAAACAACACACAAACACAGGCTCACATGCAATCACACACACACTCACAAATAGTCACGCACTCTCACCTGCACTCACAGACACACTCACAGCCACTCACAGACAAAAACACTCACACACAATCACACACTCGTATACACACTCACTCCCACTAACACACCTACACACACACAAACAAACGCATCATCAAACACACACACACTCACATACAGAAATCACACAGGCACTCAGACACTCCTACACTCACACACACTGTCACACACCCTCACAAACACACACAATCACACAGGGTTCGGCACAATCACACACCGACACACACAGACTCACTCACACACATTCTCACACACAATCACACACACTCACACACAGTCACCCAATCGTACACACATTCACACACTCACTCCCACTCACACAACTACACACACACACTCTCACAGAGTCACATGCACTCACACCCACACTAAAACCGTCAGACACACACACCGGCACACAAAGACGCTCAGACACTCACCCACAAACACAATCACACACAATAACACACTCGTACACACACTCCCACTCTCACACGCACTCACACCTACACACACACTCACACACACACACATATATTAACCACAAAGGCCCTCAAACAGACACAGCTACACTCAAACACACACACACTCTCACACACCCACACAAAATCATGAAGACTGAGAAAATGTTTCAGACACTCACACACATACACACAGACACATTCACTCACATTCTCACACACAATCACAAAAACTCAGACACAATCACACACCCGTATACACACTCACACACACACAAACACTCACACAACTACACTCTCACAAACACACTCACATATTCACACACCTACACACAGAAGCACCCACATTCTCACACACATTTGCACACACACAATTACGCACCTACACATAGACACACACACATATAGACCACACACATACTCACACACAATCACACACACTCACACACAATCACACACTTATATACACACTCACACAATCACACCAACTCACATAACTAGAATTTCACAAAGAAACACACTCTCACCCACACACACTCACAGACTCATTCGCACTCACACACTCACACACTGCAGCACTCACACATCTACACACACAGAGACACCAACAACCATTCACAGAATGTCACAAACACACACACTCACACACTGCCACAAGCTCTCGCACACCTACTCACACACCAACACACACAGATTCTCATGCACACACACACTCACACAATGTCACACACACACTCACACACCTACACACAGAAACACCCACATATTCAGACTGTCAGGCACAAACATGCACACACACAGTCACCCACTCATATACACATTCACTCACTCACTCCCACTCACACACCTGCACTCTCACAAACACCCTAACACACTCTCACCCTTACACACAGACACACACACACTCAGACAGAAATGCACTCCTACATAGACTCACACAATGTCACACACACACCTAAACAAAAACACACTCACACACACACAAACACAATGACGCACTCATATACACACTCACACACTCATTCCCAATCACACCTACACTCTCACAATCTCACACACACACACAGACACATGAGCACTCACGCACATTGACACAGTGCCATAAACAGTCACACACCTACACACATGTAGACACACCCACAAACACACAGACACACAGACTCACACGCATTCACACACACAATCACCCGGTCACACACACTCACACACCTACTCACACAAACACTTACAGACACACACGCACTAACACTCACTAAAACACTGTCAAACCCTCTCGCACACCAACACACACAAACAAAACAACACACAAACACAGGCTCACATGCAATCACACACACACTCACAAATATTCACACACTCTCACCTGCACACACAGACACACTCACACCCACTCACAGACAGAAACACTCACACCCAATCACACACTCGTATACACACTCACTCCCACTTACACACTTACACACACACAAACAAACGCATCATCAAACACACACACTCACATACAGAAATCACACAGGCACTCAGACACTCCTACACTCACACACACTGTCACACACCCTCACAAACACACACAATCACACAGGGTTCGGCACAATCACACACCTACACACACAGACTCACTCACACACATTCTCACACACAATCAAACACACTCACACACAATCACTCAATCGTATACACATTCACACACTCACTCCCACTCACAGAACTACACACACACACTCTCACAGAGTCACATGCACTCACACCAACACTAAAACTGTCAGACACACACACCTGCACACAGACGCTCAGAAACTCAAACACAAACACAATCACACACAATAACACACTCGTACACACACTCCCACTCTCACTCCCACTCACACTTACACACACACACTCACACACACACATATATTAACCACAAAGGCCCTCAAAAAGAAACACCTACACTCAAACGCTCACACACACTCTCACACTCCCACACAAAATCACGAAGACTGAGACACTGTTTCACACACTCACACACATACACACAGACACATTCACTCACATTCTCTCACACAATCACAAAAACTCAGACACAATCACACACCCATATACACACTCAAACACACACAAACACTCACACAACTACACTCTCACAAACACACACATTCACACACCTACACACTGAATCACCCACATTTTCACACACAATTGCACACACACAATTACGCACCTACACATAGACGCACACACATATAGGCACACACACATACTCACACACAGTCACACACACTCACACAAAATCGCACACTTACATACACACTCACACAATCACTCCCACTCACACAACTGAAATTTCACAAAGAATCACACTCGCACCCACACACACTCGAAGACTCATTCGCACTCACACACTCACACACTGCAGCACTCACACATCTACACACACAGAGACACCAACAACCATTCACAGAATGTCACAAACACACACTCACACACTGCCACAAGCTCTCGCACACCTACTCACACACCAACACACACAGATTCTCATGCACACACACACACTCACACAATGTCACACACACACTCACACAATGTCACACACACACACACCTACACACAGAAACACCCACATATTCAGACTGTCAGGCACACACATGCACACACACACAGTCACCCACTCATATACACATTCACTCACTCACTCCCACTCACACCCCTGCACTCTCACAAACACCCTAACACACTCTCACACTTACACACAGACACACACACACTCAGACAGAAATGCACTCCCACATAGACTCACACAATGTCACACACAGACCTAAACAAAAACACACTCACACACACACACAAACACAATGACACACTCATATACACACTCACACACTCATTAACAATCACACCTACACTCTCACAAACTCACACACACACAGACACATGAGCACTCACGCACATTGACACAGTGCCATAAACAGTCACACACCTACACACATGTAGACACACCCACAAACACACAGACACACAGACTCACACACATTCACACACACAATCACCCGGTCACACACACTCACACACCTACTCACACAAACCAACACACAAACAGGCTCACATACAAACACAAACACACTCACAAATAGTCACACACTCTCACCTGCACACACAGACACACTCACACCCACTCACAGCCAAAAACACTCACACACATTCACACACTCGTATTCACACTCTCTCCCACTAACACACCTACACACACACAAACAAACGCATCATCAAACACACACACTCACATACAGAAATCACACAGGCACTCAGACACTCCTACACTCACACACACTGTAACACACTCACAAACACACACAATCTCGCAGATTTCGGCACAATCAAACACCTACACACACAGACTCACTCACACACATTCTCACACACAATCACACACACACAATCACCCAATAGTATACACATTCACACACTCACTCCCACTCACACAACTACACACACTCACTCTCAGAGTCACATGCACTCACACCCACACTAAAACGGTCAGACACACACACCTGCACACAAAGACGCTCAGAAACTCACCCACAAACACAATCACACACAATAACACACACGTACACACACTCCCACTCTCACTCCCACTCACACTTACACACACACACTCACACACACACATATAATAACCACAAAGGCCCTCAAACAGAAACACCTACACTCAAACGCTCACACACACTCTCAGACACCCACACAAAATCACGAAGACTGAGACACTGTTTCACACACTCACACACATACACACAGACACATTCACTCACATTCTCACACACAATCACAAAAACTCAGACACAATCACACACCCATATACACACTCACACACACACAAACACTCACACAACTACACTCTCACAAACACACACATTCACACACCTACACACAGAATCACCCACATTTTCACACACAATTGCACACACACAATTACGCACCTACACATAGACGCACACACATATAGGCACACACACATACTCACACACAGTCACACACACTCACACAAAATCGCACACTTACATACACACTCACACAATCACTCAAACTCACACAACTGAAATTTCACAAAGAATCACACTCGCACCCACACACACTCGAAGACTCATTCGCACTCACACACTCACACACTGCAGCACTCACACATCTACACACACAGAGACACCAACAACCATTCACAGAATGTCACAAACACACACACTCACACACTGCCACAAGCTCTCGCACACCTACTCACACACCAACACACACAGATTCTCATGCACACACACACACTCACACAATGTCACACACACACTCACACACCTACACACAGAAACACCCACATATTCAGACTGTCAGGCACAAACATGCACACACACACAGTCACCCACTCATATACACATTCACTCACTCACTCCCACTCACACACCTGCACTCTCACAAACACCCTAACACACTCTCACCCTTACACACAGACACACACACACTCAGACAGAAATGCACTCCCACATAGACTCACACAATGTCACACACACACCTAAACAAAAACACACTCACACACACACAAACACAATGACGCACTCATATACACACTCACACACTCATTCCCAATCACACCTACACTCTCACAATCTCACACACACACACACAGACACATGAGCACTCACGCACATTGACACAGTGCCATAAACAGTCACACACCTACACACATGTAGACACACCCACAAACACACAGACACACAGACTCACACGCATTCACACACACAATCACCCGGTCACACACACTCACACACCTACTCACACAAACACTTACAGACACACACGCACTAACACTCACTAAAACACTGTCAAACCCTCTCGCACACCAACACACACAAACAAAACAACACACAAACACAGGCTCACATGCAATCACACACACACTCACAAATATTCACACACTCTCACCTGCACACACAGACACACTCACACCCACTCACAGACAGAAACACTCACACCCAATCACACACTCGTATACACACTCACTCCCACTTACACACTTACACACACACAAACAAACGCATCATCAAACACACACACTCACATACAGAAATCACACAGGCACTCAGACACTCCTACACTCACACACACTGTCACACACCCTCACAAACACACACAATCACACAGGGTTCGGCACAATCACACACCTACACACACAGACTCACACACACACATTCTCACACACAATCAAACACCCTCACACACAATCACTCAATCGTATACACATTCACACACTCACTCCCACTCACAGAACTACACACACACACTCTCACAGAGTCACATGCACTCACACCAACACTAAAACTGTCAGACACACACACCTGCACACAGACGCTCAGAAACTCAACCACAAACACAATCACACACAATAACACACTCGTACACACACTCCCACTCTCACTCCCACTCACACTTACACACACACACTCACACACACACATATATTAACCACAAAGGCCCTCAAAAAGAAACACCTACACTCAAACGCTCACACACACTCTCACACACCCACACAAAATCACGAAGACTGAGACACTGTTTCACACACTCACACACATACACACAGACACATTCACTCACATTCTCACACACAATCACAAAATCTCAGACACAATCACACACCCATATACACACTCACACACACACAAACACTCACACAACTACACTCTCACAAACACACACATTCACACACCTACACACAGAATCACCCACATTTTCACACACATTTGCACACACACAATTACGCACCTACACATAGACGCACACACATATAGGCACACACACATACTCACACACAGTCACACACACTCACACAAAATCGCACACTTACATACACACTCACACAATCACTCCCACTCACACAACTGAAATTTCACAAAGAATCACACTCGCACCCACACACACTCGAAGACTCATTCGCACTCACACACTCACACACTGCAGCACTCACACATCTACACACACAGAGACACCAACAACCATTCACAGAATGTCACAAACACACACACTCACACACTGCCACAAGCTCTCGCACACCTACTCACACACCAACACACACAGATTCTCATGCACACACACACACTCACACAATGTCACACACACACTCACACAATGTCACACACACACTCACACACCTACACACAGAAACACCCACATATTCAGACTGTCAGGCACACACATGCACACACACACAGTCACCCACTCATATAAACATTCACTCACTCACTCCCACTCACACCCCTGCACTCTCACAAACACCCTAACACACTCTCACACTTACACACAGACACACACACACTCAGACATAAATGCACTCCCACATAGACTCACAATATCACAGACACACCTAAACAAAAACACACTCACACACACACACAAACACAATGACACACTCATATACACACTCACACACTCATTAACAATCACACCTACACTCTCACAAACACACACACACACAGACACATGAGCACTCACGCACATTGACACAGTGCCATAAACAGTCACACACCTACACACATGTAGACACACCCACAAACACACAGACACACAGACTCACACGCATTCACACACACAATCACCCGGTCACACACACTCACACACCTACTCACACAAACCAACACACAAACAGGCTCACATACAAACACAAACACACTCACAAATAGTCACACACTCTCACCTGCACACACAGACACACTCACACCCACTCACAGACAAAAACACTCACACACATTCACACACTCGTATTCACACTCTCTCCCACTAACACACCTACACACACACAAACAAACGCATCATCAAACACACACACTCACATACAGAAATCACACAGGCACTCAGACACTCCTACACTCACACACACTGTCACACACACTCACAAACACACACAATCACGCAGATTTCGGCACAATCAAACACCTACACACACAGACTCACTCACACACATTCTCACACACAATCACACACACACAATCACCCAATAGTATACACATTCACACACTCACTCCCACTCACACAACTACACACACTCACTCTCAGAGTCACATGCACTCACACCCACACTAAAACGGTCAGACACACACACCTGCACACAAGGACGCTCAGAAACTCACCCACAAACACAATCACACACAATAACACACACGTACACACACTCCCACTCTCACTCCCACTCACACTTACACACACACACACTCACACACACATATAATAACCACAAAGGCCCTCAAACAGAAACACCTACACTCAAACGCTCACACACACTCTCACACACCCACACAAAATCACGAAGACTGAGACACTGTTTCACACACTCACACACATACACACAGACACATTCACTCACATTCTCACAAACAATCACAAAAACTCAGACACAATCACACACCCCTATATACACTCACACACACACAAACACTCACACAACTACACTCTCACAAACACACTCACACATTCACACACCTACACACAGAAACAACCACATTCTCACACACAATTGCACACACACTATTACGCACCTACACATAGACACACACACACATAGACACACACATACTCACACACAATCGCACACTTATATACACACTCACACAATCAGTCCCACTCACACAACTAGAATTTCACAAAGAAACACACTCACACCCACACACACTCACAGACTCATTCGCCCTCACACACTCACACACTGCTGCACTCACTCATCTACACACAGAGACACCAACACACATTCACAGAATGTCACAAACACACACACTCACACACTGCCACAAGCTCTCGCACACCTACTCACACACCAACACACACAGATTCACATGCACTCACACACACTCACACAATGTCACACACACACTCACATACCTACACACAGAAACAACCACGTATTCAAACTGTCAGGCACAAACATGCACGCACTCACAGTCACCCACTCATATACACATTCACTCACTCACTCCCACTCACACACCTGCACTCTCACAAACACCCTAACACACTCTCACCCTTACACACAGACACACACACACTCAGACAGAAATGCACTCCCACATAGACTCACACAATATCACACACAGACCTAAACAAAAACACACTCACACACACACAAACACAATGACACTCTCATATACACACTCACACACTCATTCCCAATCACACCTACACTCTCACAAACACACACACACAGACACATGAGCACTCACGCGCATTAACACAGTGCCATAAACTGTCACACACCTACACACATGTAGACACACCCACAAACACACAGACACACAGACTCACACGCATTCACACACACAATCACCCGGTCACACACACTCACACACCTACTCACACAAACACTTACAGACACACACGCAATAACACTGAAACACTGCCAAACACACTCGCACGCCTACACACACCAACAAACCAACACATATACACAGGCTCACATGCAATCACACACACACTCACAAATAGTGACACACTCTCACCTGCACACACAGACACACTCACACCCACTCACAGACAAAAACACTCACACACAATCACACAATCGTATACACACTCTCTCCCACTAACACACCTACACACACACAAACAAACGCATCATCAAACACACACACTCACATACAGAAATCACACAGGCACTCAGACACTCCTACACTCACACACACTGTCACACACACTCAGAAACACACGCAATCACACCAATTTCGACACAATCACACAACTACACACACAGACTCACTCACACACATTCTCACACACAATCACACACACTCACACATAATCACGCAAATCATACACACATTCTCACACTCACTCCCACTCACAAAACTACACACACTCACAGTCACATGCACTCACGCCCTCACTAAAACGGTCAAAAACACACACCTTCACACAAAGACGCTCAGAATCTAACCCACAAACACAATCACACACAATAACACACACGTACACACACTCTCACTCTCACTCCCACTCACACTTACACACACACACACACACACACATATAATAACCACAAAGGCCCTCAAACAGAAACACCTACACTCAAACGCTCACACACACTCTCAGACACCCACACAAAATCACGAAGACTGAGACACTGTTTCACACACTCACACACATACACACAGACACATTCACTCACATTCTCACACACAATCACAAAAACTCAGACACAATCACACACCCGTATACACACTCACACACACACAAACACAACTACACTCTCACAAACACACTCACACATTCACACACCTACACACAGAAATAACCACATTCT
Source organism: Manis pentadactyla (assembly GCF_030020395.1). Taxonomy (NCBI): domain Eukaryota; kingdom Metazoa; phylum Chordata; class Mammalia; order Pholidota; family Manidae; genus Manis; species Manis pentadactyla. The sequence continues at coordinate 119,660 of NW_026644721.1, forward strand.
CACACACAATTGCACACACACAATTACGCACCTACACATAGACACACACACATATAGACACACACACATACTCACACCAATCGCACACTTATGTACACACTCACACAATCAGTCCCACTCACACAACTAGAATTTCACAAAGAAACACACTCCCACCCACACACACTCACAGACTCATTCGCACTCACACACTCACACACTGCAGCACTCACACATCTACACACACCGAGACACCAACAACCATTCACAGAATGTCACAAACACACACACTCACACACTGCCACAAGCTCTCGCACACCTACTCACACACCAACACACACAGATTCTCATGCACTCACACACACTCACACAATGTCACACACACACACACACCTACAAACAGAAACACCCACATATTCAGACGGTCAGGCACACACATGCACACACACACAGTCACCCACTCATATACACATTCACTCACTCACTCCCACTCACACACCTGCACTCTCACAAACACCCTAACACACTCTCACATTTACACACAGACACACACACACTCAGACAGAAATGCACTCCCACATAGACTCACACAATATCACAGACACACCTAAACAAAAACACACTCACACACACACACAAACACAATGACACACTCATATACACACTCACACACTCATTAACAATCACACCTACACTCTCACAAACTCACACACACACACAGACACATGAGCACTCACGCACATTGACACAGTGCCATAAACAGTCACACACCTACACACATGTAGACACACCCACAAACACACAGACACACAGACTCACACGCATTCACACACACAATCACCCGTCACACACACTCACACACCTACTCACACAAACCAACACACAAACACAGGCTCACATGCAAACACAAACACACTCACAAATAGTCACACACTCTCACCTGCACACACAGACACACTCACACCCACTCACAGACAAAAACACTCACACACAATCACACACTCGTATACACACTCTCTCCCACTAACACACCTACACACACACAAACAAACGCATCATCAAACACACACACTCACATACAGAAATCACACAGGCACTCAGACACTCCTACACTCACACACACTGTCACACACACTCACAAACACACACAATCACGCAGATTTCGGCACAGACACCTACACACAGACTCACTCACACACATTCTCACACACAATCACACACACACACAATCACCCAATCGTATACACATTCACACACTCACTCCCACTCACACAACTACACACACTCACTCTCAGAGTCACATGCACTCACACCCACACTAAAATGGTCAGACCCACACACCTGCACCCAAAGACGCTCAGAAACTCACCCACAAACACAATCACACACAATAACACACACATACACACACTCCCACTCTCACTCCCACTCACACTTACACACACACACACTCACACACACACATATAATAACCACAAAGGCCCTCAAACAGAAACACCTACACTCAAACGCTCACACACACTCTCACACACCCACACAAAATCACGAAGACTGAGACACTGTTTCACACACTCACACACATACACACAGACACATTCACTCACATTCTCACAAACAATCACAAAAACTCAGACACAATCACACACCCCTATATACACTCACACACACACAAACACTCACACAACTACACTCTCACAAACACACTCACACATTCACACACCTACACACAGAAACAACCACATTCTCACGCACAATTGCACACACACTATTACGCACCTACACATAGACACACACACATATAGACACACACATACTCACACACAATCGCACACTTATATACACACTCACACAATCAGTACCACTCACACAACTAGAATTTCACAAAGAAACACACTCACACCCACACACACTCACAGACTCATTCGCACTCACACACTCACACACTGCTGCACTCACTCATCTACACACAGAGAGACACCAACACACATTCACAGAATGTCACAAACACACACACTCACACACTGCCACACGCTCTCGCACACCTACTCACACACCAACACACACAGATTCACATGCACTCACACACACACTCACACAATGTCACACACACACTCACATACCTACACACAGAATCAACCACGTATTCAGACTGTCAGGCACAAACATGCACGCACACACAGTCACGCACTCATATACACATTCACTCACTCACTCCCACTCACACACCTGCACTCTCACAAACACCCTAACACACTCTCACCCTTACTCACAGACACACACACACTCAGACAGAAATGCACTCCCACATAGACTCACACAATGTCACACACAGACCTAAACAAAAACACACTCACACACACACAAACACAATGACACTCTCATATACACACTCACACACTCATTCCCAATCACACCTACACTCTCACAAACTCACACACATACACACAGACACATGAGCACTCACGCACATTGACACAGTGCCATAAACTGTCACACACCTACACACATGTAGACACACCCACAAACACACAGACACACAGACTCACACGCATTCACACACACAATCACCCGGTCACACACACTCACACACCTACTCACACAAACACTTACAGACACACACGCACTAACACTGAAACACTGTCAAACACACTCGCACACCTACACACACAAACAAACCAACACATATACACAGGCTCACATGCAATCACACACACACTCACAAATAGTGACACACTCTCACCTGCACACACAGACACACTCACACCCACTCACAGACAAAAACACTCACACACAATCACACACTCCTATACACACACTCTCCCACTAACACACCTACACACACACAAACAAACGCATCATCAAACACACACACACTCACATACAGAAATTACACAGGCATTCGGACACTCCTACACTCACACACACTGTCACACACACTCACAAACACACGCAATCACACAGATTTCGGCACAATCACACACCTACACACACAGACTCACTCACACACATTCTCACACACAATCACACACACTCACACATAATCACACAAATAATACACACATTCTCACACTCACTCCCACTCACACAACTACACACACTCACAGAGTCACATGCACTCACGCCCTCACTAAAACGGTCAAAAACACACACCTTCACACAAAGAAGCTCAGAATCTAACCCACAAACACAATCACACACAATAACACACACGTACACACACTCCCACTCTCACTCCCACTCACACTTACACACACACACACTCACACACACACATATAACAACCACAAAGGCCCTCAAACAGAAACACCTACACTCAAACGCTCACACACACTCTCACACACCCACACAAAATCACGAAGACTGAGACACTGTTTCACACACTCACACACATACACACAGTCACATTCACTCACATTCTCACACACAATTACAAAAACTCAGACACAATCACACACCCGTATACACACTCACACACACACAAACACTCACACAACTACACTCTCACAAACACACTCACACATTCACACACCTACACACAGAAACAACCACATTCTCACACACAATTGCACACACACAATTACGCACCTACACATAGACACAAACACATATAGGCACACACACATACTCACACACAATCACACACAATCACACACTATCGCACACTTATATACACACTCACACAATCACTCCAACTCACACAACTGAAATTTCACTAAGAAACACACTCACACCCACACACACTCACAGACTCATTCGCACTCACACACTCACACACTGCTGCACTCACTCATCTACACACAGAGAGACACCAACCCACATTCACAGAATGTCACAAACACACACACTCACACACTGCCACAAGTCTCGCACACCTACTCACACACCAACACACACAGATTCACATGCACTCACACACACACTCACACAATGTCACACACACACTCACACACATACACACAGAAACACCCACATATTCAGACTGTCAGGCACACACATGCACACACACACAGTCACCCACTCATATACACATTCACTCACTCACTCCAACTCACACACCTGCACTCTCACAAACACCCTAACACACTCTCACCCTTACACACAGACACACACACACTCAGACAGAAATGCACTCCCACATAGACTCACACAATGTCACACACACACCTAAACAAAAACACACTCACACACACACAAACACAATGACGCACTCATATACACACTCACACACTCATTCCCAATCACACCTACACTCTCACAATCTCACACACACACACAGACACATGAGCACTCACGCACATTGACACAGTGCCATAAACTGTCACACACCTACACACATGTAGACACACCCACAAACACACAGACACACAGACTCACACGCATTCACACACACAATCACCCGGTCACACACACTCACACACCTACTCACACAAACACTTACAGACACACACGCACTAACACTGAAACACTGTCAAACACACTCGCACACCTACACACACAAACAAACCAACACATATACACAGGCTAACATGCAATCACACACACACTCACAAATAGTGACACACTCTCACCTGCACACACAGACACACTCACACCCACTCACAGACAAAAACACACACACAATCACACACTCCTATACACACACTCTCCCACTAACACACCTACACACACACAAACAAACGCATCATCAAACACACACACACTCACATACAGAAATTACACAGGCACTCAGACACTCCTACACTCACACACACTGTCACACACACTCACAAACACACGCAATCACACAGATTTCGGCACAATCACACACCTACACACACAGACTCACTCACACACATTCTCACACACAATCACACACACTCACACATAATCACACAAATAATACACACATTCTCACACTCACTCCCACTCACACAACTACACACACTCACAGAGTCACATGCACTCACGCCCTCACTAAAACGGTCAAAAACACACACCTTCACACAAAGAAGCTCAGAATCTAACCCACAAAAACAATCACACACAATAACACACACGTACACACACTCCCACTCTCACTCCCACTCACACTTACACACACACACACTCACACACACACATATAACAACCACAAAGGCCCTCAAACAGAAACACCTACACTCAAACGCTCACACACACTCTCACACACCCACACAAAATCACGAAGACTGAGACACTGTTTCACACACTCACACACATACACACAGTCACATTCACTCACATTCTCACACACAATTACAAAAACTCAGACACAATCACACACCCGTATACACACTCACACACACACAAACACTCACACAACTACACTCTCACAAACACACTCACACATTCACACACCTACACACAGAAACAACCACATTCTCACACACAATCGCACACACACAATTACGCACCTACACATAGACACAAACACATATAGGCACACACACATACTCACACACAATCACACACACTCACACACTATCGCACACTTATATACACACTCACACAATCACTCCAACTCACACAACTGAAATTTCACTAAGAAACACACTCACACCCACACACACTCACAGACTCATTCGCACTCACACACTCACACACTGCTGCACTCACTCATCTACACACAGAGAGACACCAACCCACATTCACAGAATGTCACAAACACACACACTCACACACTGCCACAAGTCTCGCACACCTACTCACACACCAACACACACAGATTCACATGCACTCACACACACACTCACACAATGTCACACACACACTCACACACATACACACAGAAACACCCACATATTCAGACTGTCAGGCACACACATGCACACACACACAGTCACCCACTCATATACACATTCACTCACTCACTCCAACTCACACACCTGCACTCTCACAAACACCCTAACACACTCTCACCCTTACACACAGACACACACACACTCAGACAGAAATGCACTCCCACATAGACTCACACAATGTCACACACACACCTAAACAAAAACACACTCACACACACACAAACACAATGACGCACTCATATACACACTCACACACTCATTCCCAATCACACCTACACTCTCACAATCTCACACACACACACAGACACATGAGCACTCACGCACATTGACACAGTGCCATAAACAGTCACACACCTACACACATGTAGACACACCCACAAACACACAGACACACAGACTCACACGCATTCACACACACAATCACCCGGTCACACACACTCACACACCTACTCACACAAACACTTACAGACACACACGCACTAACACTCACTCAAACACTGTCAAACACACTCGCACACCTACACACACAAACAAAACAACACACAAACACAGGCTCACATGCAATCACACACACACTCACAAATAGTCACACACTCTCACCTGCACTCACAGACACACTCACACCCACTCACAGACAAAATCACTCACACACAATCACACACTCGTATACACACTCTCTCCCACTAACACACCTACACACACACTAACAAACGCATCATCAAACACACACACACTCACATACAGAAATCACACAGGCACTCAGACACTCCTACACTCACACACACTGTCACACACACTCACAAACACACGCAATCACACAGATTTTGGCACAAACACACACCTACACACACAGACTCACTCACACACATTCTCACACACAATCACACACACACAATCACCCATTCGTATACACATTCACACACTCACTCCCACTCACACAACTACACACACACACTCTCACAGAGTCACATGCACTCACACCAACACTAAAACTGTCAGACACACACACCTGCACACAGACGCTCAGAAACTCAACCACAAACACAATCACACACAATAACACACTCGTACACACACTCCCACTCTCACTCCCACTCACACTTACACACACACACTCACACACACACATATATTAACCACAAAGTCCCTCAAAAAGAAACACCTACACTCAAACGCTCACACACACTCTCACACACCCACACAAAATCACGAAGACTGAGACACTGTTTCACACACTCACACACATACACACAGACACATTCACTCACATTCTCTCACACAATCACAAAAACTCAGACACAATCACACACCCATATACACACTCACACACACACAAACACTCACACAACTACACTCTCACAAACACACACATTCACACACCTACACACAGAATCACCCACATTTTCACACACAATTGCACACACACAATTACGCACCTACACATAGACGCACACACATATAGGCACACACACATACTCACACACAGTCACACACACTCACACAAAATCGTACACTTACATACACACTCACACAATCACTCCCACTCACACAACTGAAATTTCACAAAGAATCACACTCGCACCCACACACACTCGAAGACTCATTCGCACTCACACACTCACACACTGCAGCACTCACACATCTACACACACAGAGACACCAACAACCATTCACAGAATGTCACAAACACACACACTCACACACTGCCACAAGCTCTCGCACACCTACTCACACACCAACACACACAGATTCTCATGCACTCACACACACTCACACAATGTCACACACACACACACACCTACAAACAGAAACACCCACATATTCAGACGGTCAGGCACACACATGCACACACACACAGTCACCCACTCATATACACATTCACTCACTCACTCCCACTCACACACCTGCACTCTCACAAACACCCTAACACACTGTCACACTTACACACAGACACACACACACTCAGACAGAAATGCACTCCCACATAGACTCACACAATATCACAGACACACCTAAACAAAAACACACTCACACACACACACAAACACAATGACACACTCATATACACACTCACACACTCATTAACAATCACACCTACACTCTCACAAACTCACACACACACAGACACATGAGCACTCACGCACATTGACACAGTGCCATAAACAGTCACACACCTACACACATGTAGACACACCCACAAACACACAGACACACAGACTCACACGCATTCACACACACAATCACCCGTCACACACACTCACACACCTACTCACACAAACCAACACACAAACACAGGCTCACATGCAAACACAAACACACTCACAAATAGTCACACACTCTCACCTGCACACACAGACACACTCACACCCACTCACAGACAAAAACACTCACACACAATCACACACTCGTATACACACTCTCTCCCACTAACACACCTACACACACACAAACAAACGCATCATCAAACACACACACTCACATACAGAAATCACACAGGCACTCAGACACTCCTACACTCACACACACTGTCACACACACTCACAAACACACACAATCACGCAGATTTCGGCACAGACACCTACACACACAGACTCACTCACACACATTCTCACACACAATCACACACACACACAATCACCCAATCGTATACACATTCACACACTCACTCCCACTCACACAACTACACACACTCACTCTCAGAGTCACATGCACTCACACCCACACTAAAATGGTCAGACCCACACACCTGCACACAAAGACGCTCAGAAACTCACCCACAAACACAATCACACACAATAACACACACGTACACACACTCCCACTCTCACTCCCACTCACACTTACACACACACACACTCACACACACACATATAATAACCACAAAGGCCCTCAAACAGAAACACCTACACTCAAACGCTCACACACACTCTCACACACCCACACAAAATCACGAAGACTGAGACACTGTTTCACACACTCACACACATACACACAGACACATTCACTCACATTCTCACAAACAATCACAAAAACTCAGACACAATCACACATCCGTATACACACTCACACACACACAAACACTCACACAACTACACTCTCACAAACACACTCACACATTCACACACCTACACACAGAAACAACCACATTCTCACGCACAATTGCACACACACTATTACGCACCTACACATAGACACACACACATATAGACACACACATACTCACACACAATCGCACACTTATATACACACTCACACAATCAGTACCACTCACACAACTAGAATTTCACAAAGAAACACACTCACACCCACACACACTCACAGACTCATTCGCACTCACACACTCACACACTGCTGCACTCACTCATCTACACACAGAGAGACACCAACACACATTCACAGAATGTCACAAACACACACACTCACACACTGCCACAAGCTCTCGCACACCTACTCACACACCAACACACACAGATTCACATGCACTCACACACACACTCACACAATGTCACACACACACTCACATACCTACACACAGAATCAACCACGTATTCAAACTGTCAGGCACAAACATGCACGCACACACAGTCACGCACTCATATACACATTCACTCACTCACTCCCACTCACACACCTGCACTCTCACAAACACCCTAACACACTCTCACCCTTACTCACAGACACACACACACTCAGACAGAAATGCACTCCCACATAGACTCACACAATGTCACACACAGACCTAAACAAAAACACACTCACACACACAAACACAATGACACTCTCATATACACACTCACACACTCATTCCCAATCACACCTACACTCTCACAAACTCACACACATACACACAGACACATGAGCACTCACGCACATTGACACAGTGCCATAAACTGTCACACACCTACACACATGTAGACACACCCACAAACACACAGACACACAGACTCACACGCATTCACACACACAATCACCCGGTCACACACACTCACACACCTACTCACACAAACACTTACAGACACACACGCACTAACACTGAAACACTGTCAAACACACTCGCACACCTACACACACAAACAAACCAACACATATACACAGGCTAACATGCAATCACACACACACTCACAAATAGTGACACACTCTCACCTGCACACACAGACACACTCACACCCACTCACAGACAAAAACACTCACACACAATCACACACTCCTATACACACACTCTCCCACTAACACACCTACACACACACAAACAAACGCATCATCAAACACACACACACTCACATACAGAAATTACACAGGCACTCAGACACTCCTACACTCACACACACTGTCACACACACTCACAAACACACGCAATCACACAGATTTCGGCACAATCACACACCTACACACACAGACTCACTCACACACATTCTCACACACAATCACACACACTCACACATAATCACACAAATAATACACACATTCTCACACTCACTCCCACTCACACAACTACACACACTCACAGAGTCACATGCACTCACGCCCTCACTAAAACGGTCAAAAACACACACCTTCACACAAAGAAGCTCAGAATCTAACCCACAAACACAATCACACACAATAACACACACGTACACACACTCCCACTCTCACTCCCACTCACACTTACACACACACACACTCACACACACACATATAACAACCACAAAGGCCCTCAAACAGAAACACCTACACTCAAACGCTCACACACACTCTCACACACCCACACAAAATCACGAAGACTGAGACACTGTTTCACACACTCACACACATACACACAGTCACATTCACTCACATTCTCACACACAATTACAAAAACTCAGACACAATCACACACCCGTATACACACTCACACACACACAAACACTCACACAACTACACTCTCACAAACACACTCACACATTCACACACCTACACACAGAAACAACCACATTCTCACGCACAATTGCACACACACTATTACGCACCTACACATAGACACACACACATATAGACACACACATACTCACACACAATCGCACACTTATATACACACTCACACAATCAGTACCACTCACACAACTAGAATTTCACAAAGAAACACACTCACACCCACACACACTCACAGACTCATTCACACTCACACACTCACACACTGCTGCACTCACTCATCTACACACAGAGAGACACCAACACACATTCACAGAATGTCACAAACACACACACTCACACACTGCCACAAGCTCTCGCACACCTACTCACACAGCAACACACACAGATTCACATGCACTCACACACACACTCACACAATGTCACACACACACTCACATACCTACACACAGAATCAACCACGTATTCAAACTGTCAGGCACAAACATGCACGCACACACAGTCACGCACTCATATACACATTCACTCACTCACTCCCACTCACACACCTGCACTCTCACAAACACCCTAACACACTCTCACCCTTACTCACAGACACACACACACTCAGACAGAAATGCACTCCCACATAGACTCACACAATGTCACACACAGACCTAAACAAAAACACACTCACACACACACAAACACAATGACACTCTCATATACACACTCACACACTCATTCCCAATCACACCTACACTCTCACAAACTCACACACATACACACAGACACATGAGCACTCACGCACATTGACACAGTGCCATAAACTGTCACACACCTACACACATGTAGACACACCCACAAACACACAGACACACAGACTCACACGCATTCACACACACAATCACCCGGTCACACACACTCACACACCTACTCACACAAACACTTACAGACACACACGCACTAACACTGAAACACTGTCAAACACACTCGCACACCTACACACACAAACAAACCAACACATATACACAGGCTAACATGCAATCACACACACACTCACAAATAGTGACACACTCTCACCTGCACACACAGACACACTCACACCCACTCACAGACAAAAACACTCACACACAATCACACACTCCTATACACACACTCTCCCACTAACACACCTACACACACACAAACAAACGCATCATCAAACACACACACACTCACATACAGAAATTACACAGGCACTCAGACACTCCTACACTCACACACACTGTCACACACACTCACAAACACACGCAATCACACAGATTTCGGCACAATCACACACCTACACACACAGACTCACTCACACACATTCTCACACACAATCACACACACTCACACATAATCACACAAATAATACACACATTCTCACACTCACTCCCACTCACACAACTACACACACTCACAGAGTCACATGCACTCACGCCCTCACTAAAACGGTCAAAAACACACACCTTCACACAAAGAAGCTCAGAATCTAACCCACAAACACAATCACACACAATAACACACACGTACACACACTCCCACTCTCACTCCCACTCACACTTACACACACACACACTCACACACACACATATAACAACCACAAAGGCCCTCAAACAGAAACACCTACACTCAAACGCTCACACACACTCTCACACACCCACACAAAATCACGAAGACTGAGACACTGTTTCACACACTCACACACATACACACAGTCACATTCACTCACATTCTCACACACAATTACAAAAACTCAGACACAATCACACACCCGTATACACACTCACACACACACAAACACTCACACAACTACACTCTCACAAACACACTCACACATTCACACACCTACACACAGAAACAACCACATTCTCACACACAATCGCACACACACAATTACGCACCTACACATAGACACAAACACATATAGGCACACACACATACTCACACACAATCACACACACTCACACACTATCGCACACTTATATACACACTCACACAATCACTCCAACTCACACAACTGAAATTTCACTAAGAAACACACTCACACCCACACACACTCACAGACTCATTCGCACTCACACACTCACACACTGCTGCACTCACTCATCTACACACAGAGAGACACCAACCCACATTCACAGAATGTCACAAACACACACACTCACACACTGCCACAAGTCTCGCACACCTACTCACACACCAACACACACAGATTCACATGCACTCACACACACACTCACACAATGTCACACACACACTCACACACATACACACAGAAACACCCACATATTCAGACTGTCAGGCACACACATGCACACACACACAGTCACCCACTCATATACACATTCACTCACTCACTCCAACTCACACACCTGCACTCTCACAAACACCCTAACACACTCTCACCCTTACACACAGACACACACACACTCAGACAGAAATGCACTCCCACATAGACTCACACAATGTCACACACACACCTAAACAAAAACACACTCACACACACACAAACACAATGACGCACTCATATACACACTCACACACTCATTCCCAATCACACCTACACTCTCACAATCTCACACACACACACAGACACATGAGCACTCACGCACATTGACACAGTGCCATAAACAGTCACACACCTACACACATGTAGACACACCCACAAACACACAGACACACAGACTCACACGCATTCACACACACAATCACCCGGTCACACACACTCACACACCTACTCACACAAACACTTACAGACACACACGCACTAACACTCACTCAAACACTGTCAAACACACTCGCACACCTACACACACAAACAAAACAACACACAAACACAGGCTCACATGCAATCACACACACACTCACAAATAGTCACACACTCTCACCTGCACTCACAGACACACTCACACCCACTCACAGACAAAATCACTCACACACAATCACACACTCGTATACACACTCTGTCCCACTAACACACCTACACACACACTAACAAACGCATCATCAAACACACACACACTCACATACAGAAATCACACAGGCACTCAGACACTCCTACACTCACACACACTGTCACACACACTCACAAACACACGCAATCACACAGATTTCGGCACAAACACACACCTACACACACAGACTCACTCACACACATTCTCACACACAATCACACACACACAATCACCCATTCGTATACACATTCACACACTCACTCCCACTCACACAACTACACACACACACTCTCACAGAGTCACATGCACTCACACCAACACTAAAACTGTCAGACACACACACCTGCACACAGACGCTCAGAAACTCAACCACAAACACAATCACACACAATAACACACTCGTACACACACTCCCACTCTCACTCCCACTCACACTTACACACACACACTCACACACACACATATATTAACCACAAAGTCCCTCAAAAAGAAACACCTACACTCAAACGCTCACACACACTCTCACACACCCACACAAAATCACGAAGACTGAGACACTGTTTCACACACTCACACACATACACACAGACACATTCACTCACATTCTCTCACACAATCACAAAAACTCAGACACAATCACACACCCATATACACACTCACACACACACAAACACTCACACAACTACACTCTCACAAACACACACATTCACACACCTACACACAGAATCACCCACATTTTCACACACAATTGCACACTCACAATTACGCACCTACACATAGACGCACACACATATAGGCACACACACATACTCACACACAGTCACACACACTCACACAAAATCGTACACTTACATACACACTCACACAATCACTCCCACTCACACAACTGAAATTTCACAAAGAATCACACTCGCACCCACACACACTCGAAGACTCATTCGCACTCACACACTCACACACTGCAGCACTCACACATCTACACACACAGAGACACCAACAACCATTCACAGAATGTCACAAACACACACACTCACACACTGCCACAAGCTCTCGCACACCTACTCACACACCAACACACACAGATTCTCATGCACTCACACACACTCACACAATGACACACACACACACACACCTACAAACAGAAACACCCACATATTCAGACGGTCAGGCACACACATGCACACACACACAGTCACCCACTCATATACACATTCACTCACTCACTCCCACTCACACACCTGCACTCTCACAAACACCCTAACACACTCTCACACTTACACACAGACACACACACACTCAGACAGAAATGCACTCCCACATAGACTCACACAATATCACAGACACACCTAAACAAAAACACACTCACACACACACACAAACACAATGACACACTCATATACACACTCACACACTCATTAACAATCACACCTACACTCTCACAAACTCACACACACACAGACACATGAGCACTCACGCACATTGACACAGTGCCATAAACAGTCACACACCTACACACATGTAGACACACCCACAAACACACAGACACACAGACTCACACGCATTCACACACACAATCACCCGTCACACACACTCACACACCTACTCACACAAACCAACACACAAACACAGGCTCACATGCAAACACAAACACACTCACAAATAGTCACACACTCTCACCTGCACACACAGACACACTCACACCCACTCACAGACAAAAACACTCACACACAATCACACACTCGTATACACACTCTCTCCCACTAACACACCTACACACACACAAACAAACGCATCATCAAACACACACACTCACATACAGAAATCACACAGGCACTCAGACACTCCTACACTCACACACACTGTCACACACACTCACAAACACACACAATCACGCAGATTTCGGCACAGACACCTACACACACAGACTCACTCACACACATTCTCACACACAATCACACACACACACAATCACCCAATCGTATACACATTCACACACTCACTCCCACTCACACAACTACACACACTCACTCTCAGAGTCACATGCACTCACACCCACACTAAAATGGTCAGACCCACACACCTGCACACAAAGACGCTCAGAAACTCACCCACAAACACAATCACACACAATAACACACACGTACACACACTCCCACTCTCACTCCCACTCACACTTACACACACACACACTCACACACACACATATAATAACCACAAAGGCCCTCAAACAGAAACACCTACACTCAAACGCTCACACACACTCTCACACACCCACACAAAATCACGAAGACTGAGACACTGTTTCACACACTCACACACATACACACAGACACATTCACTCACATTCTCACAAACAATCACAAAAACTCAGACACAATCACACATCCGTATACACACTCACACACACACAAACACTCACACAACTACACTCTCACAAACACACTCACACATTCACACACCTACACACAGAAACAACCACATTCTCACGCACAATTGCACACACACTATTACGCACCTACACATAGACACACACACATATAGACACACACATACTCACACACAATCGCACACTTATATACACACTCACACAATCAGTACCACTCACACAACTAGAATTTCACAAAGAAACACACTCACACCCACACACACTCACAGACTCATTCGCACTCACACACTCACACACTGCTGCACTCACTCATCTACACACAGAGAGACACCAACACACATTCACAGAATGTCACAAACACACACACTCACACACTGCCACAAGCTCTCGCACACCTACTCACACACCAACACACACAGATTCACATGCACTCACACACACACTCACACAATGTCACACACACACTCACATACCTACACACAGAATCAACCACGTATTCAAACTGTCAGGCACAAACATGCACGCACACACAGTCACGCACTCATATACACATTCACTCACTCACTCCCACTCACACACCTGCACTCTCACAAACACCCTAACACACTCTCACCCTTACTCACAGACACACACACACTCAGACAGAAATGCACTCCCACATAGACTCACACAATGTCACACACAGACCTAAACAAAAACACACTCACACACACAAACACAATGACACTCTCATATACACACTCACACACTCATTCCCAATCACACCTACACTCTCACAAACTCACACACATACACACAGACACATGAGCACTCACGCACATTGACACAGTGCCATAAACTGTCACACACCTACACACATGTAGACACACCCACAAACACACAGACACACAGACTCACACGCATTCACACACACAATCACCCGGTCACACACACTCACACACCTACTCACACAAACACTTACAGACACACACGCACTAACACTGAAACACTGTCAAACACACTCGCACACCTACACACACAAACAAACCAACACATATACACAGGCTAACATGCAATCACACACACACTCACAAATAGTGACACACTCTCACCTGCACACACAGACACACTCACACCCACTCACAGACAAAAACACTCACACACAATCACACACTCCTATACACACACTCTCCCACTAACACACCTACACACACACAAACAAACGCATCATCAAACACACACACACTCACATACAGAAATTACACAGGCACTCAGACACTCCTACACTCACACACACTGTCACACACACTCACAAACACACGCAATCACACAGATTTCGGCACAATCACACACCTACACACACAGACTCACTCACACACATTCTCACACACAATCACACACACTCACACATAATCACACAAATAATACACACATTCTCACACTCACTCCCACTCACACAACTACACACACTCACAGAGTCACATGCACTCACGCCCTCACTAAAACGGTCAAAAACACACACCTTCACACAAAGAAGCTCAGAATCTAACCCACAAACACAATCACACACAATAACACACACGTACACACACTCCCACTCTCACTCCCACTCACACTTACACACACACACTCACACACACACATATAACAACCACAAAGGCCCTCAAACAGAAACACCTACACTCAAACGCTCACACACACTCTCACACACCCACACAAAATCACGAAGACTGAGACACTGTTTCACACACTCACACACATACACACAGTCACATTCACTCACATTCTCACACACAATTACAAAAACTCAGACACAATCACACACCCGTATACACACTCACACACACACAAACACTCACACAACTACACTCTCACAAACACACTCACACATTCACACACCTACACACAGAAACAACCACATTCTCACACACAATCGCACACACACAATTACGCACCTACACATAGACACAAACACATATAGGCACACACACATACTCACACACAATCACACACACTCACACACTATCGCACACTTATATACACACTCACACAATCACTCCAACTCACACAACTGAAATTTCACTAAGAAACACACTCACACCCACACACACTCACAGACTCATTCGCACTCACACACTCACACACTGCTGCACTCACTCATCTACACACAGAGAGACACCAACCCACATTCACAGAATGTCACAAACACACACACTCACACACTGCCACAAGTCTCGCACACCTACTCACACACCAACACACACAGATTCACATGCACTCACACACACACTCACACAATGTCACACACACACTCACACACATACACACAGAAACACCCACATATTCAGACTGTCAGGCACACACATGCACACACACACAGTCACCCACTCATATACACATTCACTCACTCACTCCCACTCACACACCTGCACTCTCACAAACACCCTAACACACTCTCACCGTTACTCACAGACACACACACACTCAGACAGAAATGCACTCCCACATAGACTCACACAATGTCACACACAGACCTAAACAAAAACACACTCACACACACACAAACACATTGACACACTCATATACACCCTCCCACCCTCATTCCCAATCACACTGACACTCTCACCAACTCACACACACACACAGACACATGAGCACTCACGCGCATTGACACAGTGCCATAAACAGTCACACACCTACACACATGTAGACACACCCACAAACACACAGACACACAGACTCACACTCATTCACACACACAATCACCCGGTCACACACACTCACTCACCTACTCACACAAACACTTACAGACACACACGCACTCACCCTTAAACACTGTCAAACACACTCGCACACCTACACACACAAACAAACCAACATACAAACACAGGCTCACATGCAATCACAAACACACTCACAAATACTGACACACTCACACCTGCACACACAGACACACTCACACCCACTCACAGACATAAACACTCACACACAATCACACACTCGTATACACACACTCTCCCACTAACACACCTACACACACACAAAAAAACGCATCATCAAACACACACACACTCACATACAGAAATCACACAGGCACTCAGACACTCCTACACTCACACACACTGTCACACACACTCACAAACACACGCAATCACACAGAGTTCGGCACAATCACACACCTACACACACAGACTCACTCACACACATTCTCACACACAATCACACACACTCACACACAGTCACCCAATCGTATACACATTCACACACTCACTCCCACTCACACAACTACACACACACACTCTCACAGAGTCACATGCACTCACACCCACACTAAAACCGTCAGAAACACACCTGCACACAAAGACGCTCAGAAACTCACCCACAAACACAATCACACACAACACACTCGTGCACACACTCCCACTCTCACTCCCACTCACACTTACACACACACACACTCACACACACACATATATTAACCACAAAGGCCCTCAAAAAGAAACACCTACACCCAAACGCTCACACACACTCTCACACACCCACACAAAATCACGAAGACTGAGACACTGTTTCACACATTCACACACATACACACAGACACCTTCACTCACATTCTCACACACAATCACAAAAACTCAGACACAATCACACACCGTATACACACTCACACACACACAAACACTCACACAACTTCACTCTCACAAACACACTCACACATTCACACACCTACACACAGAAGCACCCACATTCTCACACACAATTACGCACCTACACATAGACACACACACACACACAATCACACACACTCACACACAAACACACACTTATATACACACACACAATCACTCCCACACACACAACTAGAATTTCAAAAAAACACACTCACACCCACACACACTCACAGACACATTCCCACTCACACACTCACACACTGCTGCACTCACACATCTACACACACAGAGACACCAACACACAATCTCAGAATGTCACAAACACACACACTCACACACTGTCACAAGTTCTCGCACACCTTTTCACACACCAACACACACAGATTCATATGCACTCACACACACTCACACATTGTCACACACACACTCACACAATGTCACACACTCACTCACACACCTACACACAGAAACACCCACATATTCAGACTGTCAGGCACAAACATGCACACACACACAGTCACCCACTCATATACACATTCACTCACTCACTCCCACTCACACACCTGCACTCTCACAAACACCCTAACACACTCTCACACTTACACACAGACACACACACACTCAGACAGAAATGCACTCCCACATAGACTCACACAATGTCACACACAGACCTAAACAAAAACACACTCACACACACACAAACACAATGACACACTCATATACATACACACTCATTACCAATCACACTGACACTCTCACCAACTCACACACACACACACAGACACATGAGCACTCACGTGCATTGACACAGTGCCATAAACAGTCACACACCTACACACATGTAGACACACCCACAAACACACAGACACACAGACTCACACTCATTCACACACACAATCACCCGGTCACACACACTCACTCACCTACTCACACAAACACTTACAGACACACACGCACTCACCCTTAAACACTGTCAAACACACTCGCACACCTACACACACAAACAAACCAACATACAAACACAGGCTCACATGCAATCACAAACACACTCACAAATACTGACACACTCACACCTGCACACACAGACACACTCACACCCACTCACAGACATAAACACTCACACACAATCACACACTCGTATACACACACTCTCCCACTAACACACCTACACACACACCAAAAAACTCATCATCAAACACACACACACTCACATACAGAAATCACACAGGCACTCAGACACTCCTACACTCACACACACTGTCACACACACTCACAAACACACGCAATCACACAGAGTTCGGCACAATCACACACCTACACACACAGACTCACTCACACACATTCTCACACACAATCACACACACTCACACACAGTCACCCAATCGTATACACATTCACACACTCACTCCCACTCACACAACTACACACACACACTCTCACAGAGTCACATGCACTCACACCCACACTAAAACCGTCAGAAACACACCTGCACACAAAGACGCTCAGAAACTCACCCACAAACACAATCACACACAACACACTCGTGCACACACTCCCACTCTCACTCCCACTCACACTTACACACACACACTCACACACACACATATATTAACCACAAAGGCCCTCAAAAAGAAACACCTACACCCAAACGCTCACACACACTCTCACACACCCACACAAAATCACGAAGACTGAGACACTGTTTCACACATTCACACACATACACACAGACACCTTCACTCACATTCTCACACACAATCACATAAACTCAGACACAATCACACACCGTATACACACTCACACACACACAAACACTCACACAACTTCACTCTCACAAACACACACACACATTCACACACCTACACACAGAAGCACCCACATTCTCACACACAATTACGCACCTACACATAGACACACACATATAGTCACACACACATACACACAATCACACACACTCACACACAAACGCACACTTATATACACACACACAATCACTCCCACACACACAACTAGAATTTCAAAAAAAACACACTCACACCCACACACACTCACAGACACATTCCCACTCACACACTCACACACTGCTGCACTCACACATCTACACACACAGAGACACCAACACACAATCTCAGAATGTCACAAACACACACACTCACACACTGCCACAAGCTCTCGCACACCTTTTCACACACCAACACACACAGATTCATATGCACTCACACACACTCACACATTGTCACACACACACTCACACAATGTCACACACTCACTCACACACCTACACACAGAAACACCCACATATTCAGACTGTCAGGCACACACATGCACACACACAGTCACCCACTCATATACACATTCACTCACTCACTCCCACTCACACACCTGCACTCTCACAAACACCCTAACACACTCTCACACTTACACACAGACACACACACACTCAGACAGAAATGCACTCCCACATAGACTCACACAATGTCACACACACACCTAAACAAAAACACACTCACACACACACACAAACACAATGACACACTCATATACACACTCACACACTCATTCCCAATCACACCTACACACTCACAAACTCACACACACACAGACACATGAGCACTCACGCACATTGACACAGTGCCATAAAGAGTCACACACCTACACACATATAGACACACATCACAAACACAGACACACAGACTCACACGCAATCACACACACAATCACACTGTCACACACACTCACACACCTACTCACACAAACACTTACAGACACACACGCACTAACACTCACTCAAACACTGTCAAACACACTCGCACACCTACACACACAAACAAAACAACACACAAACACAGGCTCACATGCAATCACACACACACTCACAAATAGTCACACACTCTCACCTGCACTCACAGACACACTCACACCCACTCACAGACAAAATCACTCACACACAATCACACACTCGTATACACATTCTCTCCCACTAACACACCTACACACACACTAACAAACGCATCATCAAACACACACACACTCACATACAGAAATCACACAGGCACTCAGACACTCCTACACTCACACACACTGTCACACACACTCACAAACACACGCAATCACACAGATTTCGGCACAAACACACACCTACACACACAGACTCACTCACACACATTCTCACACACAATCACACACACACAATCACCCATTCGTATACACATTCACACACTCACTCCCACTCACACAACTACACACACACACTCTCACAGAGTCACATGCACTCACACCCACACTAAAACCGTCAGACACACACACCTGCACACAAAGACGCTCAGAAACTCAACCACAAACACAATCACACACAATAACACACTCGTACACACAGTCCCACTCTCATTCCCACTCACACTTACACACACACACACTCACACACACACATATATTAACCACAAAGGCCCTCAAAAAGAAACACCTACACTCAAACGCTCACACACACTCTCACACACCCACACAAAATCACGAAGACTGAGACACTGTTCCACACACTCACACACATACACACAGACACATTCACTCACATTCTCACACACAATCACAAAAACTCAGACACAATCACACACCCGTATACACACTCACACACACACAAACACTCACACAACTACACTCTCACAAACACTCACACATTCACACACCTACACACAGAAGCACCCACATTATCACACACATTTGCACACACACAATTACGCACCTACACATAGACACACACACATATAGGCACACACACAATCACACACACTCACACACAATCGCACACTTATATACACACTCACACAATCACTCCCACTCACACAACTAGAATTTCACAAGGAAACACACTCACACCCACACACACTCACAGACACATTCCCACTCACACACTCACACACTGCTGCACTCACACATCTACACACACAGAGACACCAACACACATGCTCAGAATGTCTCAAACACACACTCTCACACACTGCCACAAGCTCTCGCACACCTACTCACACACCAACACACACAGATTCACTTGCACTCACACACACACTCACACAATGTCACACACACACTCACACACCTACACACAGAAACACCCACATATTCAGACTGTCAGGCACAAACATGCACACACACACAGTCACCCACTCATATACACATTCACTCACTCACTCCCACTCACACACCTGCACTCTCACAAACACCCTAACACACTCTCACACTTACACACAGACACACACACACTCAGACAGAAATGCACTCCCACATAGACTCACACAATGTCACACACAGACCTAAACAAAAACACACTCACACACACACAAACACAATGACACACTCATATACATACTCACACACTCATTACCAATCACACTGACACTCTCACCAACTCACACACACACACACAGACACATGAGCACTCACGCGCATTGACACAGTGCCATAAACAGTCACACACCTACACACATGTAGACACACCCACAAACACACAGACACACAGACTCACACTCATTCACACACACAATCACCCGGTCACACACACTCACTCACCTACTCACACAAACACTTACAGACACACACGCACTCACCCTTAAACACTGTCAAACACACTCGCACACCTACACACACAAACAAACCAACATACAAACACAGGCTCACATGCAATCACAAACACACTCACAAATACTGACACACTCACACCTGCACACACAGACACACTCACACCCACTCACAGACATAAACACTCACACACAATCACACACTCGTATACACACACTCTCCCACTAACACACCTACACACAAAAAAAAAAACGCATCATCAAACACACACACACTCACATACAGAAATCACACAGGCACTCAGACACTCCTACACTCACACACACTGTCACACACACTCACAAACACACGCAATCACACAGATTTCGGCACAAACACACACCTACACACACAGACTCACTCACACACATTCTCACACACAATCACACACACACACAATCACCCAATCGTATACACATTCACACACTCACTCCCACTCACACAACTACACACACACACTCTCACAGAGTCACATGCACTCACACCCACACTAAAACAGACACACACACCTGCCACACAGACGCTCAGAAACTCACCCACAAACACAATCACACACAACACACTCGTGCACACACTCCCACTCTCACTCCCACTCACACTTACACACACACACACTCACACACACACATATATTAACCACAAAGGCCCTCAAAAAGAAACACCTACACCCAAACGCTCACACACACTCTCACACACCCACACAAAATCACGAAGACTGAGACACTGTTTCACACATTCACACACATACACACAGACACCTTCACTCACATTCTCACACACAATCACAAAAACTCAGACACAATCACACACCGTATACACACTCACACACACACAAACACTCACACAACTTCACTCTCACAAACACACTCACACATTCACACACCTACACACAGAAGCACCCACATTCTCACACAAAATTACGCACCTACACATAGACACACACACATATAGTCACACACACATACACACAATCACACACACTCACACACAAACGCACACTTATATACACACACACAATCACTCCCACACACACAACTAGAATTTCAAAAAAAGCACACTCACACCCACACACACTCACAGACACATTCCCACTCACACACTCACACACTGCTGCACTCACACATCTACACACACAGAGACACCAACACACAATCTCAGAATGTCACAAACACACACACTCACACACTGTCACAAGCTCTCGCACACCTTTTCACACACCAACACACACAGATTCATATGCTCTCACACACACTCACACATTGTCACACACACACTCACACAATGTCACACACTCACTCACACACCTACACACAGAAACACCCACATATTCAGACTGTCAGGCACACACATGCACACACACAGTCACCCACTCATATACGCATTCACTCACTCACTCCCACTCACACACCTGCACTCTCACAAACACCCTAACACACTCTCACACTTACACACAGACACACACACACTCAGACAGAAATGCACTCCCACATAGACTCACACAATGTCACACACACACCTAAACAAAAACACACTCACACACACACACAAACACAATGACACACTCATATACACACTCACACACTCATTCCCAATCACACCTACACACTCACAAACTCACACACACACAGACACATGAGCACTCACGCACATTGACACAGTGCCATAAAGAGTCACACACCTACACACATATAGACACACATCACAAACACACAGACACACAGACTCACACGCACTCACACACACAATCACACTGTCACACACCTACTCACACAAACACTTACAGACACACACGCACTAACACTCACTCAAACACTGTCAAACACACTCGCACACCTACACACACAAACAAAACAACACACAAACACAGGCTCACATGCAATCACACACACACTCACAAATAGTCACACACTCTCACCTGCACTCACAGACACACTCACACCCACTCACAGACAAAATCACTCACACACAATCACACACTCGTATACACACTCTCTCCCTCTAACACACCTACTCACACACTAACAAACGCATCATCAAACACACACACACTCACATACAGAAATCACACAGGCACTCAGACACTCCTACACTCACACACACTGTCACACACACTCACAAACACACGCAATCACACAGATTTCGGCACAAACACACACCTACACACACAGACTCACTCACACACATTCTCACACACAATCACACACACACAATCACCCATTCGTATACACATTCACACACTCACTCCCACTCACACAACTACACACACACACTCTCACAGAGTCACATGCACTCACACCCACACTAAAACCGTCAGACACACACACCTGCACACAAAGACGCTCAGAAACAAACCCACAAACACAATCACACACAATAACACACTCGTACACACACTCCCACTCTCACTCCCACTCACACTTACACACACACACACTCACACACACACATATATTAACCACAAAGGCCCTCAAAAAGAAACACCTACACTCAAACGCTCACACACACTCTCACACACCCACACAAAATCACGAAGACTGAGACACTGTTTCACACACTCACACACATACACACAGACACATTCACTCACATTCTCACACACAATCACAAAAACTCAGACACAATCACACACCCGTATACACACTCACACACACACAAACACTCACACAACTACACTCTCACAAACACTCACACATTCACACACCTACACACAGAAGCACCCACATTATCACACACATTTGCACACACACAATTACGCACCTACACATAGACACACACACATATAGGCACACACACCATCACACACACTCACACACAATCGCACACTTATATACACACTCACACAATCACTCCCACTCACACAACTAGAATTTCACAAAGAAACACACTCACACCCACACACACTCACAGACACATTCCCACTCACACACTCACACACTGCTGCACTCACACATCTACACACACAGAGACACCAACACACATGCTCAGAATGTCTCAAACACACACTCTCACACACTGCCACAAGCTCTCGCTCACCTACTCACACACCAACACACACAGATTCACTTGCACTCACACACACACTCACACAATGTCACACACACACTCACACACCTACACACAGAAACACCCACATATTCAGACTGTCAGGCACAAACATGCACACACACACAGTCACCCACTCATATACACATTCACTCACTCACTCCCACTCACACACCTGCACTCTCACAAACACCCTAACACAGTCTCACCGTTACTCACAGACACACACACTCAGACAGAAATGCACTCCCACATAGACTCACACAATGTCACACACAGACCTAAACAAAAACACATTCACACACACACAAACACAATGACACACTCATATACATACTCACACACTCATTCCCAATCACACTTACACTCTCACAAACTCACACACACACACAGACACATGAGCACTCACGCACATTGACACAGTGCCATAAACAGACACACACCTACACACATGTAGACACACCCACAAACACACAGACACACAGACTCACACGCATTCACACACACACTCACACACCTACTCACACAAACACTTACAGACACACACGCACTAACACTGAAACACTGTCAAACACACTCGCACACCTACACACACAAACAAACCAACACACAAACACAGGCTCACATGCAATCACATACACACTCACAAATAGTCACACACACTCACCTGCACACACAGACACACTCACACCCACTCAGACAAAAACACTCACACACAATCACAGATTCGTATACACACTCTCTCCCACTAACACACCTACACACACACAAACAAACGCATCATCAAACACACACACACTCACATGCAGAAATCACACAGGCACTCAGACACTCCTACACTCACACACACTGTCACACACACTCACAAACACATGCAATCACACAGATTTTGGCACAATCACACACCTACACACACAGACTCACTCACACACATTCTCACACACAATCACACACACACACAATCACCCAATCGTATACACATTCACACACTCACTCCCACTCACACAACTACACACACACACTCTCACAGTCACATGCACTCACACCCACACTAAAACCGTCAGACACACACACCTGTACACAGACGCTCAGAAACTCAACCACAAACACAATCACACACAATAACACACTCGTACACACACTCCCACTCTCACTCACACTCACACTTACACACACACACACTCACACACACACATATATTAACCACAAAGTCCCTCAAAAAGAAACACCTACACTCAAACGCTCACACACACTCTCACAAACCCACACAAAATCACGAAGACTGAGACACTGTTTCACACACTCACACACATACACACAGACACATTCACTCACATTCTCACACACAATCACAAAAACAGAGACACAATCACACACCCGTATACACACTCACTCACACACAAACACTCACACAACTACACTCTCACAAACACACTCACACATTCACACACCTACACAGAGAAGCACCCACATTCTCACACACATTTGCACACACACAATTACGCACCTACACATAGACACACACATATACTCACACACAATCACACACACTCACACACAAACGCCCACTTATATACACACTCACACAATCTCTCCCACTCACACAACTAGAATTTCAAAAAGTAACACACTCACACCCACACACACTCACAGACACATTCCCACTCACACACTCACACACTGCTGCACTCACACATCTACACACACCGAGACACCAACACACAATCAGAGAATGTCACAAACACACACACTCACACACTGCCACAATCTCTCGCACACCTACTCACACACCAACACACACAGATTCACATGCACTCACACACACTCACACAATGTCACACACACACTCACACACCTCCACACAGAAACACCCACATATTCAGACTGTCAGGCAACACACATGCACACACACACAGTCACCCACTCATATACACATTCACTCACTCACTCCCACTCACACACCTGCACTCTCACAAACACCATAACACACTCTCACACTTACACACAGACACACACACACACAGACAGAAATGCACTCCCACATAGACTCACACAATGTCACACACAGACCTAAACAAAAACACACTCACACACACACAAACACAATGACACACTCATATACATACTCACACACTCATTCCCAATCACACTTACACTCTCACAAACTCACACACACAGACACATGAGCACTCACGCACATTGACACAGTGCCATAAACAGTCACACACCTACACACATATAGACACACTTCACAAACACACAGACACTAAGACTCACACGCATTCACACACAATCACACTGTCACAAACACTCACACCTCTACTCACACAAACACTTACAGACACACACGCACTAACACTCACTCAAACACTGTCAAACACACTCGCACACCTACACACACAAACAAAACAACACACAAACACAGGCTCACATGCAATCACACACACACTCACAAATAGTCACACACTCTCACCTGCACTCACAGACACACTCACACCCACTCACAGACAAAAACACTGACACACAATCACAGAGTCGAATACACACTCTCTCCCACTAACACACCTACACACACACTAACAAACGCATCATCAAACACACACACTCACATACAGAAATCACACAGGCACTCAGACACTCCTACACTCACACACACTGTCACACACCCTCACAAACACACACAATCACACAGATTTCGGCACAATCACACACCTACACACACAGACTCACTCACACACATTCTCACACACAATCACACACACTCACACACAGTCACCCAATCGTATACACATTCACACACTCTCTCCCACTCACACAACTACACACACACACTCTCACAGAGTCACATGCACTCACACCCACACTAAAACCGTCAGACACACACACCTGCACACAAAGACGCTCAGAAACTCACCCACAAACACAATCACACACAACACACTCGTGCACACACTCCCACTCTCACTCCCACTCACACTTACACACACACACACACATATATTAACCACAAAGGCCCTCAAAAAGAAACACCTACACCCAAACGCTCACACACACTCTCACACACCCACACAAAATCACGAAGGCTGAGACACTGATTCACACATTCACACACATACACACAGACACCTTCACTCACATTCTCACACACAATCACAAAAACTCAGACACAATCACACACCGTATACACACTCACACACACACAAACACTCACACAACTTCACTCTCACAAACACACTCACATATTCACACACCTACACACATAAGCACCCACATTCTCACACACAATTACGCACCTACACATAGACACACACACATATAGGCACACACACATACACACAATCACACACACTCACACACAAATGCACACTTATATACACACACACAATCACTCCCACACACACAACTAGAATTTCAAAAAAACACACTCACACCCACACACACTCACAGACACATTCCCACTTACACACTCACACACTGCTGCACTCACACATCTACACACACAGAGACTCCAACACACAATCTCAGAATGTCACAAACACACACACTCACACACTGCAACAAGCTCTCGCACACCTTTTCACACACCAACACACACAGATTCATATGCACTCACACACACTCACACAATGTCACACACACACTCACACAATGTCACACACACACTCACACACCTACACACAGAAACACCCACATATTCAGACTGTCAGGCACACACATGCACACACACAGTCACCCACTCATAAACACATTCACTCACTCACTCCCACTCACACCCCTGCACTCTCACAAACACCCTAACACACTCTCACACTTACACACAGACACACACACACTCAGACAGAAATGCACTCCCACATAGACTCACACAATGTCACACACACACCTAAACAAAAACACACTCACACACACACAAACACAATGACACACTCATATACACACTCACACACTCATTCCCAATCACACCTACACACTCACAAACTCACACACACACAGACACATGAGCACTCACGCACATTGACACAGTGCCATAAAGAGTCACACACCTACACACATATAGACACACATCACAAACACACAGACACACAGACTCACACGCACTCACACACACAATCACACTGTCACACACACTCACACACCTACTCACACAAACACTTACAGACACACACGCACTAACACTCACTCAAACACTGCCAAACACACTCGAACACCTACACACACAAACAAAACAACACACAAACACAGGCTCACATGCAATCACACACACACTCACAAATAGTCACACACACTATCCTGCACACAAAGACACACTCACACCCACTCACAGACAAAAACACTCACACACAATCACACACTCGTATACACACTCACTCCCACTAACACACCTACACACACACAAACAAACGCATCATCAAACACACACACTCACATACAGAAATCACACAGGCACTCAGACACTCCTACACTCACACACACTGTCACACACACTCACAAACACACGCAATCACACAGATTTCAGCACAAACACACACCTACACACACAGACTCACTCACACACATTCTCACACACAGTCACACACACACAATCACCCAATCGTCTACACATTCACACACTCACTCCCACTCACACAACTACACACACACACACTCACAGAGTCAC
Source organism: Manis pentadactyla (assembly GCF_030020395.1). Lineage (NCBI taxonomy): Eukaryota > Metazoa > Chordata > Mammalia > Pholidota > Manidae > Manis > Manis pentadactyla. The sequence goes on from NW_026644721.1 coordinate 151,633, forward strand.
ATGCACTCACACCCACACTAAAACACCCAGACACTCACACCTGCACACAGACGCTCAGAAACTCAACCACAAACACAATCACACACAATAACACACTCGTACACACACTCCCACTCTCACTCCCACTCACACTTACACACACACACACTCACACACACACATATATTAAAAACAAAGGCCCTCAATAAGAAACACCTACACTCAAACGCTCACACACACTCTCACACACCCACACAAAATCACGAAGACTGAGACACTGTTTCACACACTCACACACATACACACAGACACATTCACTCACATTCTCACACACAATCACAAAAACTCAGACACAATCACACACCCGTATACACACTCACACACACACAAACACTCACACAACTACACCCTCACAAACACACACATTCACACACCTACACACAGAATCACCCACATTTTCACACACAATTACGCACCTACACATAGACGCACACACATATAGGCACACACACATAATCACAGCAATCACACACACTCCCACACAATCACACACTTATATACACAATCACACATTCACTCCCACTCACACAACAAAAATTTCACAAAGAAACACACTCACACCAACACACACTCACAGACCCATTTGCACTCACACACTCACACACTGCTGCACTCACTCATCTACACACACAGAGAAACCAACACACATTCTCAGAATGTCTCAAACACACACTCTCACACACTGCCACAACTCTCGCACACCTACTCACACACCAACACACACAGATAAACATGCACTCACACACACACTCACACAATGTCACACACACAATCACACAACTACACACAGACACATTCACTCACATTCTCACACACAATCACAAAAACTCAGACACAATCACACACCCGTATACACACTCACACACACACAAACACTCACACAACTACACTCTCACAAACACTCACACATTCACACACCTACACACAGAAGCACCCACATTATCACACACTTTTGCACACACACAATTACGCACCTACACATAGACACACACACATATAGGCACACACACAATCACACACACTCACACACAATCGCACACTTATATACACACTCACACAATCACTCCCACTCACACAACTAGAATTTCACAAAGAAACACACTCACACCCACACACACTCACAGACACATTCCCACTCACACACTCACACACTGCTGCACTCACACATCTACACACACAGAGACACCAACACACATGCTCAGAATGTCTCAAACACACACCTTCACACACTGCCACAAGCTCTCGCACACCTACTCACACACCAACACACACAGATTCACTTGCACTCACACACACACTCACACAATGTCACACACACACTCACACACCTACACACAGAAACACCCACATATTCAGACTGTCAGGCACAAACATGCACACACACACAGTCACCCACACATATACACATTCACTCACTCCCACTCACACACCTGCACTCTCACAAACACCCTAACACACTCTCACACTTACACACAGACACACACACACTCAGACAGAAATGCACTCCCACATAGACTCACACAATGTCACACACAGACCTAAACAAAAACACACTCACACACACACAAACACAATGACACACTCATATACATACTCACACACTCATTACCAATCACACTGACACTCTCACCAACTCACACACACACACACACAGACACATGAGCACTCACGCGCATTGACACAGTGCCATAAACAGTCACACACCTACACACATGTAGACACACCCACAAACACACAGACACACAGACTCACACTCATTCACACACACAATCACCCGGTCACACACACTCACTCACCTACTCACACAAACACTTACAGACACACACGCACTCACCCTTAAACACTGTCAAACACACTCGCACACCTACACACACAAACAAACCAACATACAAACACAGGCTCACATGCAATCACAAACACACTCACAAATACTGACACACTCACACCTGCACACACAGACACACTCACACCCACTCACAGACATAAACACTCACACACAATCACACACTCGTATACACACACTCTCCCACTAACACACCTACACACACACAAAAAAACGCATCATCAAACACACACACACCCACATACAGAAATCACACAGGCACTCAGACACTCCTACACTCACACACACTGTCACACACACTCACAAACACCCGCAATCACACAGAGTTCGGCACAATCACACACCTACACACACAGACTCACTCACACACATTCTCACACACAATCACACACACTCACACACAGTCACCCAATCGTATACACATTCACACACTCACTCCCACTCACACAACTACACACACACACTCTCACAGTCACATGCACTCACACCCACACTAAAACTTTCAGACACACACACCTGCACACAGACGCTCAGAAACTCAACCACAAACACAATCACACACAATAACACACTCGTACACACACTCCCACTCTCACTCACACTCACACTTACACACACACACACTCACACACACACATATATTAACCACAAAGTCCCTCAAAAAGAAACACCTACACTCAAACGCTCACACACACTCTCACACACCCACACAAAATCACGAAGACTGAGACACTGTTTCACACACTCACACACATACACACAGACACATTCACTCACATTCTCACAAACAATCACAAAAACTCCGACACAATTACACACCCGTATACACACTCACACACACACAAACACGCACACAACTACACTCTCACAAACACACTCACACATTCACACACCTACACACAGAAACACCCACATATTCAGACTGTCAGGCACAAACATGCACACACACACAGTCACCCACTCATATACACATTCACTCACTCACTCCCACTCACACCCCTGCTCTCTCACAAACACCCTAACACACTCTCACACTTACACACAGACACACACACACTCAGACAGAAATGCACTCCCACATAGACTCACACAATGTCACACACAGACCTAAGCAAAAACACACTCACACACACACAAACACATTGACACACTCATATACACCCTCCCACCCTCATTCCCAATCACACCTACACTCTCACCAACTCACACACACACACACAGACACATGAGCACTCACGCGCATTGACACAGTGCCATAAACAGTCACACACCTACACACATGTAGACACACCCACAAACACACAGACACACAGACTCACACTCATTCACACACACAATCACCCGGTCATACACACTCACTCACTTACTCACACAAACACTTACAGACACACACGCACTCACCCTTAAACACTGTCAAACACACTCGCACACCTACACACACAAACAAACCAACATACAAACACAGGCTCACATGCAATCACAAACACACTCACAAATACTGACACACTCACACCTGCACACACAGACACACTCACACCCACTCACAGACATAAACACTCACACACAATCACACACTCGTATACACACACTCTCCCACTAACACACCTACACACACAAAAAAAAACTCATCATCAAACACACACACTCACATAAAGAAATCACACAGGCACTCAGACACTCCTACACTCACACACACTGTCACACACACTCACAAACACACGCAATCACACAGAGTTTGGCACAATCACACACCTACACACACAGACTCACTCACACACATTCTCACACACAATCACACACACTCACACACAGTCACCCAATCGTATACACATTCACACACTCACTCCCACTCACACAACTACACACACACACTCTCACAGAGTCACATGCACTCACACCCACACTAAAACCGTCAGAAACACACCTGCACACAAAGACGCTCAGAAACTCACCCACAAACACAATCACACACAACACACTCGTGCACACACTCCCACTCTCACTCCCACTCACACTTACACACACACACACTCACACACACACATATATTAACCACAAAGGCCCTCAAAAAGAAACACCTACACTCAAACGCTCACACACACTCTCACACACCCACACAAAATCACGAAGACTGAGACACTGTTTCACACATTCACACACATACACACAGACACCTTCACTCACATTCTCACACACAATCACAAAAACTCAGACACAATCACACACCGTATACACACTCACACACACACAAACACTCACACAAATTCACTCTCAAAAACACACTCACACATTCACACACCGACACACAGAAGCACCCACATTCTCACACACAATTACGCACCTACACATAGACACACACACATATAGTCACACACACATACACACAATCACACACACTCACACACAAACGCACACTTATATACACACACACAATCACTCCCACACACACAACTAGAATTTCAAAAAAAACACACTCACACCCACACACACTCACAGACACATTCCCACTCACACACACACACTGCTGCACTCACACATCTACACACACAGAGACACCAACACACAATCTCAGAATGTCACAAACACACACACTCACACACTGTCACAAGCTCTCGCACACCTTTTCACACACCAACACACACAGATTCATATGCACTCACACACACTCACACATTGTCACACACACACTCACACAATGTCACACACTCACTCACACACCTACACACAGAAACACCCACATATTCAGACTGTCAGGCACACACATGCACACACACAGTCACCCACTCATATACGCATTCACTCACTCACTCCCACTCACACACCTGCACTCTCACAAACACCCTAACACACTCTCACACTT